>NC_090193.1:36112733-36225233 GCF_024679245.1 Pseudorasbora parva
CAATGAGGAAGAACCACCTCTTTAAGTTGAAATATCTTATAAAACACACCATTAAGCTACACAAAATACTACTCAAGGTCGTAAAAGCTTCTGTTCAGCTTTAGCAGAAGCTGATTTTCAAAATTGCTAGAGTCCATCCTGGCTCTCCTAGGGCTAAATAAAAGTCCTGCCGTACTAAACAGCCTCTCACATGCCGCTGAGGCAGGAAGAGGTGTGTTTAACCTGATGTACAACTTGCAGATGGAGGGAAAGGTCTTCAGCAGGCCAGTGTGGTCAGCAGAGCATGCCAAATATCCCTCAAGTTCTTTGGAGCTTTCTTGTGCGTTGGACTTGATGGATGAGAAAAAGTCGTCATCATCAGAAGAGGTGGAATGCAAGTTGGTGAGGGGATGCAAAGGCTCCATCTCCATATTGATGTAGTCCAGTCCTGAAAAACAATGCATGTCCCATACACATGCAGAAATTGAAGAGAATGACATTCAGAACATTAGTTAATGATGGCCAAAGGACATACTTTTCATAGTTCTATTTTTAACTGTTATTGTAATTTGGCAATTGATATCATCCATGATATCATTCTACACCGTTAACAGACAATAAACTTCCACCTCAGGGATGCATAGGAACCCAAGTTGTATTGTCATAGAATGCATGCAACCTATCATGGCATATAATTCCTTTCCTATTTGCGTTATTGTGTGTGTTAATCTATTGCATAGGTTATATTTTTATTTTTTTATATCGTTCTCTTACCCAGCCTAACCTTTAATAAGAGGAATGGAGTGGGGCTACGAGCCCGGCCAATGAGCCCTGGCCATTACATGGACATTGGTATTGCACTGGTCAAACAATGAACTGGTATCATATTGTAATATAACGATTACAAATAAATAATTATACCTATGACCACCGCGCACCTTTAATGTGAGGTTTAATGCATGAACTACCATCAATGCACAGTAGACATATTTATATAGTATAGTATATAGTATATGTATATAAACATATAGTATTTAGGTTTTTGAAAATAAATTCAAAATATCTGTTCAAAAGAAACACGCTTTGCCTTACCCTTTTTGAGGATAGTTTCATCTTTGGTCCACATCGTTTTGAATTTTGGCAGCAAGATGGCGGCTGCAATCAGCTCTGGGTCTTCCAAGATTTCACTGAAGCGGTTCTTCAAACCCAGTTGAATGCCATCAACAAGTGGCTTGGAAACCTTTAATGATGGCTTGATCCTTTCAAGTTTTGTCTTTAGTTGAGTCAGAGTGGGAAGAAGCCATCCCATCTGTATGTTGGTTTCTGCTTGCAAAATATCAATGGCCTTGGCCATTGGACTCATGATTGCTGAGTATTCCGTTAGAAAGGCCACTTCTGTTGGATTGAGCCTGAAACACAAAACAGTTAATTTAAATCTGGGGTAGTCATAGTGATAGTTTAATCAAATGTTAGGTAGTAGCTTTAGAATGGAATAGAATTTTCAATTAGGGATTTAGGATTAAGGAATTTAGAATGTTAAGAGTGGGGCAACTGTAGTGGGTTGATTAGTGTGGGGTAGATTCAGTGAATAACTGTGCTGGAGTAGTTAATAAGCTTAAGAGTTGGGTTAGGAGTGGGAAAGTTGTAATGGGGCAATTTAGTGAGTATGTATTAGTTACAAGTATGTAGAGAGGCTACAATAAAGTTGGTGTCATGTGTCTAGCTTATAGTGTAGAAGTAGTGGCATCGGAAAACAATCCCAATAAACAAAGATACAGTACTCACATTGGAATTTTGAATGCTGTGCAGACATCTCGGATGGCTCCCTCTCCTTGTTCTTTGACGATCCTCACTATTCTCTCCACTGCAAAGAACATCGAGTTCCATCTGGTTGCATTGGGCCTTATTAGCTGAAGTTTGCATGCATCTATGATGGTTTCTGCAGCTAAAGAGGATCGTGCACTTTTGTTCCATAGTGCCTGGCACTTTGAAAATGTGGCTCTGGACACTTTTTTGTAGGCTTCATTCGAATTTGCCTTTAGAGCATCTACCATTGACACCAAATTGAGAAGGTGGCATGCGCAACGCTGATGCTTGGGTAAATGATAGTCAAAACCATCGCCTACATCAAGCACACTTGCCACTTCTTGGAAGTTAACATCTTCTTCCTCTTCTTGAATCTCCTCCTCATCTCCCTCGCCCGAGTTGCTTAATTCTTCAGTGTAAGTCACATTGTTGTTTTCATCCTGCTCTCCGTAAATGCGGAATGCTTTAAGAAAATTCGACCCATTGTCAGTCGTTGTTCTAACAATCTTATCACGGATCTGGTACTCTGCATGGATGTCGTTTAATGCAGCCGCTAAAACGTCAAAAGTGTGGGAGCCTTTTAACTGCCTACATGCTAGGGCTACTGAGCACCTGTCTAAACTGTCAGGATCAAGCCAGTGAGCTGTTATGCCAATAAAGCTGCGCCTTCTGGTGGTCCAGCAGTCTGTGGTGGTCGCAATGTATTCCACCTCACTCATTGCCGCAATCAATTTCTTCTTCATAGATTTTGTAGCTTCAGCTATACTTGATCGTAGAGTGGGGCGTGACATGATGGTGGCATTGGGTTGGAGGTCGTGGATCAGGTCTTTGAATGCTTGTAGGTCCACCACACTGAATGGTTGAAGGCCTTTAACAACAAACTTAATCACTGCTTTGTTTATTTTCACTTGTGACACCTGCTTGCTTGACATATCCAACTTGAGCTGTTTGCTAGTACTGGCAGGAGGATTTTCGTGCCAGTTTCTCTTCTGTGAGCTGTTATGACACTGCGTCAATTTAGAGTAACTCTCTAACTGATGGGGATGTTTTCTCTGCAAGAAAGATACAATTAATTAATAAATGTGCATTCCCCTAAGTATAAAACTGTTAATAACAACCATATAGCCTACATGTGACTTGCCAGCTTTATTGAAACATGGTTCAAGTTATCAATGCAGTGATAGCTAACACTGTGTTTCCCAAAGGGTGTGCTGCCTTACTGCCCAGATGTAGCACAGGAAAAATCCATATTCACTTTTTAAAAAATATTTTTATTGGCTGAAACTGTAGGCTTACCATTTCTATAAATCACATTTTAATGTTATTATTTCTAATAAAAACTGCATAGGCTACATAGAAACAGGCAACATAGCTGCATTCAATAGAGTATGGTTATCTGCTGTTATTTTGTGAGCTGTTTAATGTCATGGTGGTGTGCAGTGAGATGTTTGGGTAAAACTTTACAATATGGGTGCACTAATATGCTTTAATTCATGCTTAACTAATGCAACAATAAATATGAGTTAATGTATGACTAAATAATTTATTAATGATCACTGCATCAGCAACTAATGAACATTCTATATGATTAAAAGATTAAGTAATCATATGTTATTAGTTAAATGTGTCATAATCATTTTCTAATAACATTATATTAACTAATAGTGTAAATGCATATGTTAATTACCACAACGGGTCAAAGCCATGCAGTTCAGTTTCCAGTTGTCTGCTTTAATTAATCATTAGCTAGTGATTTGAAAAGGTGTCATTATGTTAATACTTTACTTGTTGACGCACATGACTATATTAAATAATTCAAAATTAATTCAAAAGCCATAACCACAATGAAACTAGTTAACTAGTTAGTTAATAGTCATGTGCCTCAACAAGTAAAGTCATAACATAATGATACCTTTGCAAATTGTTAGCTAATGATTAATTAAAGTAGACAACTGGAAGCTCAAATGCATGGCTTTGACCCATTGTGGTAATTGTAATATTCAAGTTGTTTAAATAGATCTGTAATTCTGCATGTTAAGCAGTTCCTGTATATAGACACCCAAATGTGTTTGAAGTGATCCTCGACTCTAGTTGTCTTTTTTCTAAATAATACAGTAATTAACAGATTAATTTACACTATTAGTTAATATAACATGTTATTAGAGAATTACATGACACATGTAATTAATATAAATTCATATTTTACTTAATCATATAGAATGTTCATTAGTTACTGATGCAGTGATCATTAATAAATGGTTTAGTTCTTCATTAGTTAAGCATGAATGCTTGTCAATGCATATTAGTGCGTTACCACGACTGTTAGCTATCATCAATAAGTTATGCTTTAGCTAAATTTACTAACGTTAGCTGTTTACAAGCCACGTTTGACGTTTCAATATGAAATCATTCGGCTGACAATAGTTACAATAGTAACAACATTAACATCAACTCACCTCAACATGTTTTCTCAGATTTGAGGGTGAATTTTTGAATGCTGAAATTTCATTCACCCGTGGCAGGCAAAGAAGACATTTCAGCCGATAAGAATCTCCCTTGACCTGAGTGAATTCGAACATATCCTTGAGATACGGCCATGGGTGATATCTCTCGGGTATCTCGGGACCATTGTTGGCAGCGAGAGCCGCCCCTTCACCAGTTTCTGCGGCCATCTTCCACTTCGCAAATTCGCAATGGCGAACTGACTGCTATGTGAGCGTATGCTGGGAAAGAGCTCGCGTGCGGCGCCTCGCGCGATATTTTTATTCAAAAGAAAACGTACTCGGTTACTTTCGTAACCTCGGTTCCCTGAGAGAGAGGAACGAGTATTACGTATGGGAAAAACTCCTTTTCTCGAGAATGTGAAGCAAAACTTTTAATAAAGGTATCTATGTAAAGCGCAGTGAGCTGCACGGCCATAGCCCAGCGCGAGGAGCGCTCTGATTGGCCGGGCCGCGGCAACTGCAGGAACCTATGGTGAGGCGGCTGAGAGGAACGAACCAATGGGGGGCATTCCAGAAGCCCGCCGAAAAAGGTGCTTATATTTGCATACAGGAGGCTATATAAGACCCTAATTCGCCATAGGTGTCAGGTTTTAAGATCGACTGAAGCGATACCTGAGAAGCATAAACACGGCACGGAACGTAATACTCGTTCCTCTCTCTCAGGGAACCGAGGTTACGAAAGTAACCGAGTACGTTCCCTTTCGAGAGAGGTTCCTCGTATTACGTATGGGAACACAATGTAAAGCGCCGTGTGTGCTGACTGACCCAGTATACCCAAAGCACATGTTATAAACCCCCGAGACACCGACAGAGGCGGCTTATAAGGGGAATGAAGAACCGGAAGAGCCGGTTCGTTTGAACAGCTGATCGGACATAGTCGGATCTTATGATGAATGAATAGTGCTTAAGGACTAATGTGTACAGGCCAAAACGTAAGGCAATCTGTTTGCCAGGGTCAAGATAGAGCCTAGATGGAGAGAAGCCCTGCTTGTAGAGCTGGAACCTCCAACTTGTAGAATCTGATAAAAGTGGACGGAGAGGCCCAACCTGCCGCCGCACAGATATCTTCCAAAGAAATGTCACACGACCAAGCCCAAGATGAGGCCATGCCTCTAGAGGAGTGGGCTTAAATGCCTGTAGGACAGGTTAGGTCCTGGACCTATATGCTAGTGGGACTGCATCCACTATCCAGTGTGAGAGACTGTTTCATGACAGCACAAACTTTAGTGCGGCCACCGAAGCAATGAAGAGCTGATCCGACTGCCTGAAGGGGGCGGAGCGCTATAGATACAATCTCAATGCTCTGACTGGGCAGAATAGGTTTGCGTCTTATTCTCTCTGAGACGCGGGTTAAGCAGTGAAAAGACCTGCATACTGAAGGGGTTGATAGCACTTTCAGCATAAAACCATGCCTCGGTTTGAGCACAACCTTGAAGTTGTTGGACCCAAACTCAAGACAGGAAGGGCTCACGGAGAGTGCAGGTAAGCCACCCACTCGGTTAACCGAGGCCACAGCCAGCAGAAAAACGGTTTTGAGTGATATGTGCTTCAAGCTCGTGTTCTGAAGTGGTTAGGAGGGGGACCCTTCACGGCCTCCAAAACCATGGCGAGGTCCCAAATAGGGACCGAGGTAGGGGCAAGGCGGGCTGAATCTCCTGGCCCCTTTAAGAAAACACACAATAAGATCACTTTTCCCTAGTGAATGTGCCGCGATCGGAGCGTGGCTAGCTGCTATGGCGGAGACACACACCCCGAGTATGGAGGGGGGACGACCCGCATCCATTAGCTCTTGGAGAAAGCGAGCAGTTCCGCCAGTTCGCATGAGTGTGCGTCGATGTTTCGCGTAGCACGTTGGTTTGAAAACCACTGACCACTTCAAAGCAGAGCTTGTCACGTCACAGACACAAGGGAAAATGGTGCGAGGACTCAAGTGCAGAAAATGATTAAATATTTATTTATAACAAATAAAACATAAATGCAAAACAAAAACCCACGAGGGGGAAAACGTAACTAGAAAACACATAAACTGAAACTGAACACATACCACAAGGAAGTCACAGGGGAACGGAAGACGTAGTCTGTCACGTCACAGACAAGGGAAAAGGGTGCGAGGACTCAAGTGCAGAAAATTATAATTTATTATAAAATAAAACATAAACTCAAAACAAAACCCACGAGGGGGAAAAACACATAATAGAATAATATAAATACAAACTTAAACAAACCAACAGAATCACGGGGAGGACGGAAGACGCAGACATTACACAAGGATCCAACACAGACTGACAAACACAAGGAGCTTATAAAGGGAAGAAATCAAGAGGGAACAGGTGGGAGAAATCAACACTAATCAGATAACAAGGGAGAGGGATCAGACAATGACAGGAGCACATGCAAGACATGACAAAACCCACATGTGCACACAAGACAGGACAGGCATGTGACAGAGCTGCCAGATAGCAGGGGCTCTAGCTTCCGAAATAGTGTTCATAACTTGTCAGAGAGGTTCCCGGATACCGTTGATGGGCCATACGTGGAGGGCCCACAGCTCGGGATTGGGATGCCAGACCTTCCCTTTCATTGGCAGAATAGGCCATGGGGCTGTGTCTGACAGCTGAAACAGTTTGGAGAACCATGTGCGGTTCTTCCAAAGTGGGGCTATTAAAAAGCACAGGCTTGCAGCTGGATCGCGATCGGAGGGAACATATAGAGGGAGTCTGGGCCAACATGGGCCAGGGCATCCCTGCGTTTGCAGAAATAATATTGGGCAGCGTGTGCTGTGTGAGCTGAATCGTTTGCGGGTAAAGGGACCATCCCCCTGGGGACATGGGTCCTCTGGATAACATGTCCGGACCCTGATTCAGAATACCTGGCACGTAAGCCGCCCTTAGGGAGCTCAGATTGTGCTCTGCCCATAAAAGGAGATGCTTAGCCATGCAGTGAAGAGAGTCTGATCTCGGCTGCCCTAGCGATTTTATGTACATTATCAAGACGTGGTGGTTCTTATGCCGTAAGACGCTCGTTGAGTCTTGAGTCTATGACAATGACTGTACTGATAAGCCTGCCCCTCGAAGGCGAATCTCAAGAATGGCCTGTAGTGGTGGTGGGGGGTTATCGTAACGTGAAGTATTAGTTTTTCAGATCTATTGAGAAAACCCAATCCCCGGGGCGAATGTGCGCGAGGATTTGTTTCACCGTCAGCACCTTGAAACGAGCGTGTCATAAGTGCTTTGTTCAGATGCCTGGAAAATGGGCCTGAGACCGCCACCCATTTTCGGCATGAGGAATTAGCGACAGTAAAAACCTGACTCGCTAGCGTCGGGTGTACTGTTTCCGCCGCTCTCTCCTTTAACAGTTTCAATGCCTCAGCGAGAAGCACGTGACTGACACTGCTTCTTACAGAGGGCTCGACCACGGCTAGAATCGCGGGGTCTGCGAGCAAAACTGTAGCGAGAACCTCGTTTTATATGTTCAACACCCAATATTATATACCAGGAATGGCCTGCCAGGCCTGGGCTCGTAAAGCCAGGGGTTGAATTAGATTCGGGGGCTGGCCGCTTAGTAATAGGGGCCTGTTAGCCGGGTTGCTTGTGCTGTAACACTGCTTGTAACACTGTGGGGATAGTGTTAGTTTTGGCGGTGCAGGCTTTGCAGTGGGCGCACGCCTCACATTTATATTGTGTGTGCGAGAGTGAACTTTGTGAAAAGTGCTTGGGTGCAGGAGTGCAGACTGTAAAGTGGGCACATTTCCTACATAGAAAGCTCTTTTGTGTGTAGTGTAAACAATGTGCAGTGGCGCACAACCTACGTAGAATACCCACGGTGCAAACCAGTGAGCAAATCCACAGGGGTAAACGCACACAGCATTAGTGTGTAGACGAGCGTGTTTAACACAGGCTAGTTGACTGCAATATTTCATCTCCAGTCACTTAACTTAAGGGAACTGGGAGAATGTAAGGAAGTGCGGGTGGTATGTGAGCCATTCCACAATGCCGTTATGCTCTAGTCTAGACTGAAAGCACGCATGCAGACAAGCGTGTTTGACCACAGGCTAGTTGACTGCAATAAGGCTAGTTGACTTTATATGGTGTAATCCGGCCGCGGCGGGATTTATTTGTGATTTTGTGAGGCTGAATTAACAGTGCTTATGTAGGGGTGCACACTGTGTAGTGGACACTTTGTCTACAGTGTTAGGGGTTACAGTTTTGACCCATAGACCAGATATGCGAAATGAAGACCAGGAGTCAGGATGTTCAATCATCAGAGAGAATTTTACTGAAGAATAGTTTGCAGTTTCATCAGTAGAGTCAGCTTCAGAGTCTCTCAGGGCGGTGTCAGGCCAGACTCTACTCTACACAAAATTACCACACCAGTTATACCAATTTCAAGGGCATGATTTACATCATTACAAACACGTGGAATATTACTGATTGGCATAAAGTCTAAACAATGTGTCACGCGAGAATAGATAGGAGATGTTGTTGTTGTTAATCAGGATGTATACATCAGACAATCCCAAGATTGGGGTAGTGTTGACTTCAGGGGAGTCCTAGAAAGACGCCAAGAGGTCTAGGGTGTGAGAAAAGCGGTCCAATCCATTCCATAGACCTGCACAGAACATGTAACACACACACACACAAGACTCTAGGGCACATCTCTCCTCCAAGGTTAGCGCAGCAGTGAGCTTATCAACAGAACAAGATATCAACACCACATGACAAACACATCTCCAGAAAGAAAAGTATGACTAATGTCATCTACCTAATTCTATAAAGAAATATAAAGACAAAAATGTACTTCTATCAATGGGAAAAATCACACTATATAAATGGGAAGAAATCACAATTGGGAGACTCAAATCCTCCCACCCCTTCCAGTCCTGGGTTTACTAACAACAGGCAGGATTCACCTCTTGGAAGTTCTAACTTTCTCCAAGGCCCTGTTGGTCAGGACCCAGAGATAGAGGTCAGGCTATCTATGTCAGGGCACATAGATAGGGGTCAGACTGTCTTTGTCAGACCGTCTCTGGAAAGCAAATTAGACACCATACAGCAGACATAGAGTCAAAATCATATTAAATAATAGTTAAATGTATTAATGATCAAATTAAATTGATTGTCAAAATAATTCATTATTTTGAAAGGATAATAACTGATTATGAAATTCATGAGGTTATTAAAAATCATTCAAAAGGATAAGATGCATATGATGAAGATGCATATGATGAAGAGGCAAGGGTGTCGGCCCACTCCCCCCTTCAATCCCCCGTTTTAAGACCAATGTGGGGTCCAATACCACCACGTCTGGTCTACAAGTGAGGTCTCTATGGAAGGTTGAGTGGTGACTCATGCTTCCCTGACGGGTCACACTTGTCTCTTCACCTCATCACGGACATGCTGGCCACTAAAAAGACCAGTCCCCATTCCGAGGCTCTCACACCTTCCACTCACATTAGGGGTACAACATGTTTCTTTGTCAGCTCGCTTCTCAGATTGTTCGTTAGTGTCAGCATCCTCCTGTCCTCCTTGGCAGGATTCAGCTTGTTCCTCAGCAAGAGGACCTGCACAGATAGAGAAGACTAAAACGAACACACACATCCAAACAGTTAAGTCAACGGTTAGTTTGAGCATGTGCAGATGCATCAAGGCAGTTGCATCTGCAGTGCAGTTCTTCAACTGGAAAGCCTCTACCCATCTGGAGAACAAATCAACAATCATTAAGATGTATGAAAAGCCCCCACTAGGGGGTAGAGTGAAGTCAATCTGAAGATGGGTCCACGGACCCTGGGGACATGGGGCGTGACCTAAGGGGATATTTAGCTTAGCTGAAGAATTAACCTTAAAGCAAACTAAACATCTGCAAAAATCCCTGCAAGAAGCTCTCATCTCTGGCCACCACCATGTTTTAGAAATCATTGCATATGGTTTCTCAGGCCCAGCATGTGCCAACCCTTGAAATAACGACATGAGCTCGGTTCGAGCAGAAACAGGGCAGACAAAACGTTCATTGAGTTTCCAAAGTCCATCTGAGTTCATCAGTGCACCAAGTTTTGTCCATTGCTCTGTTACTTCAGGATCTTTATCCTGTGCATAAATGTCTCGGGGTGGCTCACTCTCCTGGGGAGAGATAGCCATTACACTCACGCATGTCTCTGTCTGTTGTGCAGCCAGACTGGCAGCAGCATCTGCAGCTTGGTTGCCCTTGGATTCTTGGGCGTTATCAGTAGAGTGTCCTGTTCTTTTGATAACAGCTCCTTCTGCAGGAAAATCACAGGCAGACATGAGTTTCTGTACCTGCTTTTGATGAGAGATGGGTAGACCAGTGGTGGTAGGGAACCCCTGTCGTTTCCACACAGGTCCAAAATCATGGACCGTCCCGAAGGCCTTGCCGTATTGAAGTGTACTTGTCAGAGTGACCAGATCTGCCACCTGAGCCCCTCCCCCTGAAAGAGAGTCACATTCAACAGTCTCATAATGTTCGTTTACCACAGCCCAGCCTGTGGAGCGTTGTCCTTGTTCATGAAAACTGGACCTGTCAACAAACAAGTTCATGGCATCAGATAATGGTTCGGCCTGGAGAGGGCCCTGGCTGTCGTTCTCGATCAGATGGACACAGTTGTGGGCAGTTCCTTCTTCTGGAAGCAAGGAGGCAGGGTTTACAGCATTTTCATTGTCAATTTGAATTTCCACATTCTTACTCAGAAGAGTGATTTCCCCCTTTGCTCGTCTTTGATTTAAAATAGAGCTCAAGCAAGTGTTTGTCAATAACTTCAAAATCTGATGTCTTGTGTGCAGTATCACCTTTTGATGTGTCACAATGTCCTCTGTGGTTTCCACAGCCCATTCTGCACAGTCACATGTCAGCAGGCAGGGGTGCTGACCTGCCATAGAAACAGGAATAGGAACAGAATAATATCCTACCATTCCGTAGGAATTTCGGCCTGGAACTCTCTGGCCAAGGGCAGCAGAGTATGATCGGGTTCCCACCCATGTCCACAGGTGAAAAGGTTGGCTGCTGTCAGCATGTCTCAGTGCTGGGGAGGAAGTGAGAGTTTCTTTGATACTCACGAACACCTCCTCCGTCTCCTCCGTCCAGTCGATCAGGTCGGATCCAGGTTTTCCCCCTTTAAGAGATTCTGTGAGGGGTTTAGAAAGTTCAGTGTATTCAGGAACATACTGGCGGCAGTAATTCAGAAGATCCATTACCTGCCTTAGACCAGTAACCATGTTTGGCTTTGGAAGTTCGACGATGGCTTTGACTCTTTCTGGAGTGATTCGTCGGTCGTGCACCCCGACAATCTGCCCTAAATAAGTCACTTCGGGCAGTGCCAGCTGTGCCTTTTTCAAGTTGGCTTTGAATCCCCCGTCTTTCAGAGCATTCAAAACAGTTCGTACAGCAGTTAAATGTTTAAATTTGCTTGGGCTGGCAATCAGAATGTCATCCACATATTGTAGGACAAATGATCCATCATTTTCAACAGTCTTTCTTACCGGATCAATGAAGGATGCCAGTACCTGATGAAACAGGGTTGGAGAGTTGCAGAATCCTTGTGGCAAACGGCACCATGTCCATTGGCGACCCCTGCAGGTGAAAGCAAACTTTCCTTGGTCCTCCTTGGCTAGAGGGCAAGTCCAGAAAGTGTTAGAAATATCCAGTGCAGTGAAATAACAGTGTTCAGACCCTATTTCATAAAGGATCATGGCGGGGTTCGTGACAAGGGGGTGCATCTTTTCGTAAGCTGCATTTAACGCGGTGAAGTCTATTGTGAGACCCCAAAAGTTGTCACTCTTTTTCACGGACCATATCGGTGAATTTGTCGGAGAGGTGCATGGTATTATGATACCCTGTTTGCATAATTTGTCTACCACACTCTTCGCAACCTCTCGAGCCTCATTTCTTAAAGGGTATTGTCGTTTGGCTACATGCATGGGTCCTGGGATGCTCAGTGACTGAACTTGGGCAAGCTCACAATCAAATGTATCTTTTACCCAAACATCAGGAAATTTAGAAGTCAAAAACTTCCACTCAGGTTGAGTTTCAGTCTCTTTGTCAACATCAGTCACTGCGCATCTCTGTTTACAATGGTGGCCAGATTGAGATAAGGGAAGCATGTTCAGGCTGCCTGTGCCTGATTCAAGGACAATGGAACAATCACAAACTTCAGGCTTACAGTTTACAGCACAGTTAGTTTCATAGGCTATGCGAAAACGGTCAGCATATTCTAAAGGGCTTTCCCCTACTCTCTGTTTGACCTGGGTTACACTGGTCCAGGGGTATGACCCCTGACCTAAAAGTTCTTCAACCTCATGCTTGTAAGTGGAGTAGGCCTCGCAGTACTCAGTCCAGTCTGAAGGAACGAAGGGGTGGGGTCTAATTGTTTGTACAGCTTTCAGTTTACTGGTAGGAATTAATCCTTCCACCAGTGCTTGTATGTCAGCAATGCCCAGATTTTGTTGTCTGGCAATGGCTTCTATCTTATCCCATAAAACTTTATTTGGGCTGTACAGTTTGAAAGGTTCTATCCCCGCAAGCAAACTATTTTTCTCAGCTGGGGTTAGTCTGGTCAATGACCCATATTCATGCCCAGCCCCCATTTCAGTGTTCTGGTCGTCCCACTCCGAATGTCGGATTGGGGCGGCAAAGACTGTTTTTCTGGGTTTATATGCCTCAACAGAGGACAAGCTGATATTTTTGACCTCTGTGGTTAATTTACTTTTTGCTTGTGCGGAAAGAACCTCTGGGTTGCACGGGGGAGGGATTTCAACCTGTGCATTCAATATTGGGCGTGCCTTTTCATGCGGTCCCTCCTCTCTGTTATCAGGAAGTGGGGCGGATCCCTGAGTGGGGGCCACCTGCACTTCCTGGTAAGAGTCAGTTGGGATAGAGGGAGGAAGAGACTTGGCAGCATTTTCTACTTTGTCACAAAACTTTCCCAGCCCCTTATTAAAACCTCCCTGATCATGGCCCACCTGCACTTCCTTTAATTTTGCTATTCTGTCACGTGCATCCAGGTCGTACCACTCATTAGCCCCATTAGGGATTGATTTCATTGGTACGCCTCCCATTTTACAGCGAGCACAAACGGCTATAAATTTGGGTTTATCTGACGCCTATTTTGTTTCTAAACAATCTTTTCTTGATCACAAAAAAAGGTTTTTAGCAACGTAAGGCAATGAATCTTATTTTTATCCTCAAATTAGTTTTTAATAGAATAGAAGTGAGTTCTACTCATGAAACCCCAAAGTATATTTTTTTACTCCTGGTCACATATACTGGTCCTTACCAATTTGGGTCTTATTTTATTCTACTCGGTATCGTTCCAGATGCACCCCTGGCAAACAACTCCTGAATCTATTTTACTTGTTTAAACAAGGGGATCCCTTTATCTGAATGGAAGAGACTGGCGCAGGTTTGCGATGCCTACTGGACTCACACACCGTTCCAGGGACGTACTCCTGTAGGGGTAGTGACTGCACTCAATGCCCACCGGGGACCCCTTTCTTAAGTACGCTTCAATGCACTGCCTTCTACCGTTAACCGTAACGATGCCATCAGCGACTTTGCTTTATACTATCACACAAGTATAATTAACTCCTCACTCCTATCGAAGTGAAGCTCTCTCGTTCCCCTTTACCAATCTTCCATTCAGATAACCTTATCCAAACAATAAAATAAATAAATACTACCTTATTTGTTGTTTTGCCAGAGGTGTCACCAAGGAATTATTGCCCGCGCATCCTCCACCAAAAACTGTTAGGGGTTACAGTTTTGACCCATAGACCAGATATGCGAAATGAAGACCAGGAGTCAGGATGTTCAATCATCAGAGAGAATTTTACTGAAGAATAGTTTGCAGTTTCATCAGTAGAGTCAGCTTCAGAGTCTCTCAGGGCGGTGTCAGGCCAGACTCTACTCTACACAAAATTACCACACCAGTTATACCAATTTCAAGGGCATGATTTACATCATTACAAACACGTGGAATATTACTGATTGGCAAAAAGTCTAAACAATGTGTCACGCGAGAATAGATAGGAGATGTTGTTGTTGTTAATCAGGATGTATACATCAGACAATCCCAAGATTGGGGTAGTGTTGACTTCAGGGGAGTCCTAGAAAGACGCCAAGAGGTCTAGGGTGTGAGAAAAGCGGTCCAATCCATTCCATAGACCTGCACAGAACATGTAACACACACACACACAAGACTCTAGGGCACATCTCTCCTCCAAGGTTAGCGCAGCAGTGAGCTTATCAACAGAACAAGATATCAACACCACATGACAAACACATCTCCAGAAAGAAAAGTATGACTAATGTCATCTACCTAATTCTATAAAGAAATATAAAGACAAAAATGTACTTCTATCAATGGGAAAAATCACACTACATAAATGGGAAGAAATCACAATTGGGAGACTCAAATCCTCCCACCCCTTCCAGTCCTGGGTTTACTAACAACAGGCAGGATTCACCTCTTGGAAGTTCTAACTTTCTCCAAGGCCCTGTTGGTCAGGACCCAGAGATAGAGGTCAGGCTATCTATGTCAGGGCACATAGATAGGGGTCAGACTGTCTTTGTCAGACCGTCTCTGGAAAGCAAATTAGACACCATACAGCAGACATAGAGTCAAAATCATATTAAATAATAGTTAAATGTATTAATGATCAAATTAAATTGATTGTCAAAATAATTCATTATTTTGAAAGGATAATAACTGATTATGAAATTCATGAGGTTATTAAAAATCATTCAAAAGGATAAGATGCATATGATGAAGATGCATATGATGAAGAGGCAAGGGTGTCGGCCCACTCCCCCCTTCAACAGTGTAAAAACCTTTCCAGCCGCCTGAATAAAGGGGACTGGAAGTGATAGAGTGAAAAAAGGGCTTAGCTTGACAGCCATTTTCCGACGCCCTTATGCTCTGACAGTGAGCGCGTGCTATGACGTAAGCCGCGCTCTAGTCAGCAACGCGCTGTGGAAGGGGCGCGCGCTATCATGACAAGGCAGCCATTACAACTTCCTTGGCAGTAAGCGCGCGCTGCAGCGACATTGTTCTTGACATACCCAACAGCCCGAGCTCGCTCGTCTAACTTACTCTAGTATTCTCTGTCCGCAGCGCTTCAGCACGGCGGCGGTAGAATGAGCACGGCGAGAGCTTCGGCTCGAGTTTGTTTATTCACTCTAGTATTCTCTGTCCGCGGCGACAGCGCGACTGAACGAGAGAATTGGAAGCGTGAGGAAAAACTCTGTCCGCGGCGCTTCTAGCACGGCGAGAGCTTCGGCTCGAGTTAGTTTATTCACTCTAGTATTCTCTGTCCGCGGCGATAGAGCGACAGAACGAGAATTGGAAGCGTGAGGAAAAACTCTGTCCGCGGCGCTTCTAGCACGGCGAGAGCTTCGGCTCGAGTTAGTTTATTCACTCTAGTATTCTCTGTCCGCGGCGATAGAGCGACAGAACGAGAGAATTGGAAGCGTGAGGTAAAACTCTGTCCGCGGCGCTTCTAGCACGGCGAGAGCTTCGGCTCGAGTTTGTTTATTCACTCTAGTATTCTCTGTCCGCGGCGATAGAGCGACAGAACGAGAATTGGAAGCGTGAGGAAAAACTCTGTCCGCGGCGCTTCTAGCACGGCGGGAGCTTCGGCTCGAGTTAGTTTATTCACTCTAGTATTCTCTGTCCGCGGCGATATCGCGACTGAACTAGAGAAGAGGAAGAGCGAGGAAAAACTCCGTCTGTCCGCGGCGCTTCTTCAGCACGGCGAGAGCTTCGGCTCGAGTTAGTTTATTCACTCTAGTATTCTCTGTCCGCGGCGATATCACGACTGAACTAGAGAAGAGGAAGAGTGAGGAAAAATCCGTCTGTCCGCGGCGCCTCCTCAGCGCGACGGTATAGTGACGAGAGCTTAGGCTCGAGTTCGCCTATTCACTCTAGTATTCTCTGTCCGCGGCTGTAGCGCGACGGAATGAGAGAAGAGTGAGAACAACTCTGTGGCAGCGGCGGAAGAAGAGCCGCGGCGGCGGCAGAGTGAAGAGAGCTTCGGCTTGAGTGTGCTCATGTCCTCTAACATTCTCTCTTTCCGCGGCGCTATTCAGCGCGACGGGACGAGAGCAGAGGGAGAGTGAGAAGAGCTCCGTCTTTCCGCGGCGCTTAACGACGCGGCGGAACGAGAGAGTCCTCGAGTAGAACAAGCCTGTAAGCTCTAGAAGTGGCGTTGCAGCGGCAACACACACACAAACACATATAACACTCAACATAGACACAGTTTAAAGGATATATAACGCCGGATGGCGTAGCTGGAACGGCAGAGAAGGCGGAGAGGGAGTCCGTCGTCCTCAGCTGCAGGTTCCGCTGGTGCCTTTTCAACGGCGGTGCTTCTTCCGGAGACCAGCGAAGGTATCGCTGAAGGAGATAAAATCTGACACCTATGGCGAATTAGGGTCTTATATAGCCTCCTGTATGCAAATATAAGCACCTTTTTCGGCGGGCTTCTGGAACGCCCCCCATTGGTTCGTTCCTCTCAGCCGCCTCACCATAGGTTCCTGCAGTTGCCGCGGCCCGGCCAATCAGAGCGCTCCTCGCGCTGGGCTATGGCCGTGCAGCTCACTGCGCTTTACATAGATACCTTTATTAAAAGTTTTGCTTCACATTCTCGAGAAAAGGAGTTTTTCCCATACGTAATACGAGGAACCTCTCTCGAAAGGGAACACCGTTTTTTCATTGGTTTGGGAAGCAAGTGTAATAAATACTTGGAGCGGGCATGGGGAAATGTATCGGAGTAAAAAGTAAACTTTGTCTTTAATATTGTAGTGGAGTAAGAGTGAAAGTAAATGCAAATAAAACATACTCAAGTAAAGTACAGATCCCCGAAAAAAATACTTAAGTAAAGTAACGAAGTATTTTTACTTCGTTACTTACCACCTCTGCCTAAAGGAATATTAGGAACACCATACACTGTAAACAATTATTTAGAAAAAAGTTACCTGGTTGCCTTGAAATAAATTTTTTGAGTTAATACAATGAACATTTTTTGAGATTCAACAACCTTTATTAAAATATTATTTAAAGATTTTGTACGCATATTGGGTAATTGTGTGTTTTATTTTTGATGACGCAGTGAAACATGCCAAATAGTGCTATTTTCATGATTTATCAAATTTATGTGGTTCAGATACAATACTATTTTGAGTTTCTATTTATTTAAAAGAAATTCCTTCATTGAATCAACTCAAATTTTTTATTTCAATAAACTCAAACTCGAAGCTCCCGTTCCACCACATCCCAAAGATGCTCTATTGGGTTGAGATCTGGTAACTGTGGGGGCCATTTTAGTACAGTGAACTTATTGTCATGTTCAAGAAACTGATTTGAAATGATTCGAGTTTTGTGACATGGTGCATTATCCTGCTGGAAGTAGCCCTCAGAGGATGGGTACATGGTGGTCATAAAGGGATGGACATGGTCAGAAACAATGCTCAGGTAGGCCGTGGCATTTAAACAATGCCCAATTGGCACTAAGGGGCCTAAAGTGTGCCGAGAAAACATCCCCCACACCATTACACCACCACTAGCCTGCACAGTGGGAACAAGGCATGATGGATCCATATTCTCATTCTGTTTACGTCAAATTCTGAGTCTACCATCTGAATGTCTCAACTGAAATCGAAACTCATCAGACCAGGCAACATTTTTCCAGTCTTCAACTGTCCAATTTTGGTGAGCTTGTGCAATCTGTAGCCTGTTTGTCTCATTGTAGTGGAGATGAGTGGTACCCGGTGGGGTCTTCTGCTGTTGTAGCCCATCCGCCTCAATGTTGTGCGTGTTGTGGCTTCACAAATGCTTTGCTACATACCTCGGTTGTAACGAGTGGTTATTTCAGTCAAAGTTGCTCTTCTATCAGCTTGAATCAGTCGACATATTCTCCTCTGACCTCTAGCATCAACAAGGCATTTTCGCCCACAGGACTGCCGCATACTGGATGTTTTTCCCTTTTCACACCATTCTTTGTAAACCCTAGAAATGGTTGTGCGTGAAAATCCCAGTAACTGAGAAGATTGTGAAATACTCAGACCGGCCAGTCTGGCACCAACAACCATGCCACGCTCACAATTGCTTAAATCACCTTTCTTTCCCATTCTGACATTCACCTGACCAGGACCACACCCCTAAATGCATTGAAGCAACTGCCATGTGATTGGTTGATTAGATAACTCCATTAATGAGAAATTGAACATGTGTTCCTTATAATCCTTTATTAGTTGCAGAAGGAATCTATTATGCATAGAAAGTTCCAGTTAATATGATCCAGGGTCAGAATTTTTTTTTTTGTCAAAAAATGTCATCCTTGAATTACTGATGAAGCAACAGAAAGTCTGTATAGGTTCAAGTTCAAAGACTATTTGGCCACAAATAAGTTCAAAAGGTCATTCTTGAACCACTACATTTGAAAGAGTTTGTGCATTTGTTTCTGGGTATTTAAGGAAATGTTGCAAAGAGCTCAGGGCTTGACACTTTAAACCGGTCAGCCCGTAATGTTGGATGTCTCAAGATAGCCAGCATTATGTAGTTTTCAGAAGTCAGGTATATATTTCATTCTTTACTTCAGAGTATTTGATGTTATATATGGATTACCTTTGAATTGACTATGTAATTGGCTTTATACATTTACCTGACTGTTAAATAAATTGTTACACTTTGATTGATTCTGACTTGCTCTGGAATTATTCAGGTTGGGTATAATTTCAACAAAGGGTTAAACGGAATAATTAAATGTGTAGTTAAACTATTAAATATGAATGACCAAATAACCAAATGGCATTCTAACCTAAATTCTAAATTATCATTAAATGGAGTCAGATAACGAGGAATTGGAAATAAAATCCCCTTTTCCCCGCTGAAAAGACGAACGCGCAGCGACCTTCACCCGCCGATCGTTAGCCTCCATTGGGACGATTTGGGCGGCCTTACAAAATGGTGACCAGCCTCCGTGATGTTGCGACTCTCTTACGAGCAACGTTTTTTCAGCGAAGTATTCGATTTTAAAATCAACAAGAGGTTTGAGCTTCTCTTTCTTCAGCTGTTCTGGTAAGTAAAATTCTTTTTGCCTTTTTAGAAATGTTTAGGGAAAAACAGACGCATCCCATATAGACACATGAATAGAATGGGTCGGAATACCCAATGTTAGACCGGAACCGCAATCCGGTGGGGTTTAAGAATTTAGATACAATCACATATCAGGGACATGATAGCGACAGCGCAGTAGAGGAATTGAAACTCGTGTTATGAATTTTAAAATATTTCCTTGTCGGCGTAGAGTTGCAAATTAGAACGTTTTTTAAATCAGCTAAATGCTTTCTCTATTGTTTTATTAGCTTTGTTGCAACAATCTAGCAACGCACGGTGAGAACGAGCAAACAATAGAATGAGAACTCTAAGTATGTAAACAACTGGAATACATTTGAGATTTGATAAATAGCAATGTTTATATTTGTTTATGAAAAGCAAAGTAGGAAAACAGGCTGATGTAACATTTAAAAGTTAAGAACTTTTTGTTTGATCAGAATTGGCTATAAATATTATTGCTACGCAGCAAATTACTCGTGACTAGAAATGATTAAGAGGTGGTAAGAATTTAAATCTAAGAGACTGATATACAGAATAATAGTGATGTTGTTACTGTATTTTTGTTAAGAAACCGCATGTTAATGTTCTGAGTGGCTCAGCGAGCCCACGGGGCGTACCACGCCCACTCGGAGAACAGACTTTCTCTCCCTGTTCAATGGGAGCATTTCGCCCAATAAGTAACAAACTAAATCTATCACATTTTGTAAATACAGTTAAAATTACCATTGTGCCGCCATGCAGATTAGTCTTTAAATAGACTAAATCAAGGAAATAGGCATTTGTAATCTCAAAAGATGAGTGAATGTGCTTGCATCAGCCTGAACCACAGTCTTTTTCATATTCAAATGTATTGACGCGATGCAATCTAAAACTTCTTCAGAATTCAAACAGAGATTTGGCGATACACTCAGCATGTTCGTTCTGTGTTAACAACAACAGAGTCACCCCTTGGCTTTAAGCCTGACCATTGTTGTGCACGTGGTGAACATGATGGTGCAGATGATTGCCTTTTGAAGAAAAGAACACAAATGAGCTGTTCCACAGACTCTTCAGGAACCAGAAATAATATTATTTAATTTATATTGTTTTTAATATAATATAATTGTATTATAAATCAAAACATAATATACATTGTATTATAATTGCCAAGCAGTGCATTAGGAGAAAGATCAAATTATTTATGGATTGTTACATTTGATTTCATTCTAATTTAATCTGAAATTATTGACTTTAGTAGATTACGTTGTATCCATTCGTTACCGCAAATCTGCGTCAGGTTAGAAACGGACTAAAACTACTTTTGAGTGGAGCATTGGGGCACGCCAATTGAGTTTTTAGAGCTCCGCCTAACGCTTAGCATTAGTTCAAGTGTACTTAGATTGTGAAGGCTAAAAAGGGAATTTCCGTTTAGGACAACAATGTTGCTCGACCAACCTAAATAGGGTGAGCCTTACCTCTGTTTAAATTAAAGTTACTCTAGCTAAGTGTACATGGGAAACCATGGCACGATCATACCAAAACTACTATTAGAGAAAGTATCGGTCGACTTATAGCTATAGTAGTGGTCGTGACCTCTGACTAGAGATAACATTGCTTTAATTTAAGTGTACACAGTCTATGGGGACTAAACAAAATACTTTTAGAATGAGTGAGCATGTGGGCAACCCTCTAAATAGTATAGTCAATTACCTCTGTCTACATGACTAAGACTGGCGAGTTTGTGATCGTGGGCCCGCATAATAAATGGCCAGTGCGAGGTGTAACGGTGGCTATCAGTCCAGTTGGGCGCCAGACAGTTTACATAAACTGACAAAGAATGTGGACTTTCCGTTAACCCCGTACAACAAAAAAGGGACACAATAAATGTCGTATGATTTTAGAATTTCTTTAAGGCTTTTAAATTTCACAAAATAAATATCAGAAAAACAAACAACAATAGTAATAGCAGTGAGTTCAACCACTCATGTGCAGACTTAAGATATCAAACCTTAGAAAAGAAAATACATTCGTTAGGTCTGCAAATCGTTTAGTTATTTTCCTCGTGCGTCTTTGCACAGGCCAACAAGATTCAACAGGAATAATCCCTTTTAAATCAACAAAAAAATTGTCCAACAATAGTCCATAATATAAGTAAATAATTAATGAAAACGAAAGTTCATCGAACACTATGTTTGGTGTCCAAATAAAAGAAAAATAATCGTTTTCAGAAACGGATAACTCCGACGGCGTAGAGGCAGGTTGTTAAGGGTTAATTGTTAAGTCTGGGAGAGCGCGGGGAAGATAAATGTATCCTTTTACCTTTCGTGGTTCGAAACAGTTGAAAGCTCGTAGAAGGAGGAATTTATGCTTGCCTGGCAGGTTCGCTTTGTGAATCCTTATTCAACTTTACCACCTTTGTAGCAATAATGCAATGTTACCGGTGTCCCGGTTCCAGCTCGATCAGTCGCTCTACTTCGTTCCAGCAAGACCATCCGCATTGATCGCTTCCCAATGCAGGTTTCGGACTTTTACCCACACGATAGTAATCCAAAGAGCGTCTTCACGACACGCTGAATACAACACCTTACTTCCCTTAATTTTTCCACGCCACTTTCAAAACGTCCCCACCGGGCCCTCTCTTCCCTTTTCCTGCTTCCTACTTCCTCTTTGCTATATCCACTTTCCCTAACGAAATCAACAAAACCCCACCTCTTTTCGTTCTCCCATTTAGCTTTTCGTTTGCATGAATTTTAATAATGTAAAAACTGGAAATATATTTAGACTATTTGAACAATATGATTTTTAGTTACTTTTGTTTCTTTTGTGCACTGCTACATCCTCCCCCCATTGGAAAATCAACCCATGGTTGGTCTACTCCTGAAATCCTAAGAATTCCTCTTCATCGGACGAGTCCTGAAATATTTCCAGAATTTTTTGTTTTTCCCATCTTTCTACTTCTTTAGCTGTAGGATAGCAAGGTTTCAGATTACAAACATGTATAGTTCTAACATCTTCACCAGTGCTTTCCAGGACAACTTGATAATTTACCGGACCCAGCCGACGGACAACCCGGTAAGGTCCCTTCCATTTCCTACCAAGTTTGGCTGTAAACTGATGTGGAGCACTGGATCTTGGGAAATTCCTTATCCACACTCTGTCTTGAGACTGGTAAGCCACATCTCTTCGGTTTTTATTGTAGTTTCTTAATTGCCTGAAACGTGCTTTTTTCGAATTAGCATCGGCCTTAGCATGAAGCTGATTGAGTCTATCAATAGTTTCATAAAGTGGCGTATCTGGCAGAACCGGGATTGATGACTGGAGGATTCGATCCATAGGACTCTGGAGCTTCCTGCCTATTTGGAGTTCGGCCGGTGTCAGTCCTGTAGTTTCCTGTACTGCGGTGTTCAATGCAAATCGGAACTCAGGAAGGTATGCATCCCACTTTTTGTGATTGTCTTCAACGTATGATGCAATCATACACTTTAAGGTACGATTAACACGCTCAGTCATGTTAGTTTGGGGATGATACGCTGTGGTAAGCTTTGGCATGACTTTCCATTGTTCACACAGCTCCTGGAAAATGGATGATACAAACTGGGAACCCCGATCCGATAGAATGTACGTTGGAACTCCCCATCGAGTAAGAATTTCAGTTCTAAAGACTCGGGCAATCGAGGAAGCGTTCGCGGTTCGCAGGGGGAAAATTTCCACCCAACGTGTATAGTAGTCTACCACCACCATGATGTATTCATGTTGTTGTGAACTGCGAGGAAACGGCCCCATCAGGTCTACTCCCAGTAGCTCATTTGGTCCGTCCACAATAGTCTGTTGCAGTTTTCCCGAAGGTTTTTTATTGTCTCCTTTTAGGACTTGGCACTTCTGGCAGCATTTAATGAAGTGTTTTACTTCGGACCACATCTTAGGCCAGAATGCAACATTGTGAAGCCTTTTGTAGGTTTTGAAGATGCCGAGATGACCAGACAGAGGATTTTCATGATAAGCCTGTAATATTCGTGATTTTAGTGAGGCAGGGACATAAATCCGGTAATGCGTTTGGTGCTCATCAACCTGGGTTTTCCTATACACTTTGTCTTCCAGGACTATATATTTTTTCATCAGGACTGGATCATCTTTTGCTAAAGCACGGAAGACCTTTTCAATTTCCGGATCTTGGTGTTGCTCTTCCCACACAACATCAGTAGTAAAAGGTAAATCCTCTACCTTTTCCTTTGTAGAAAACAAGTTACACTCCCCAGTTGAAGTTATTCGAGAGAGAGCATCTGGAACAACATTGAGTTTGCCCCTCCTGAATTCTACAACAAAATCAAACTTCTGCAATCTCAGAGCCCATCTCAATAGACGGCTTGTGGTTTTGTTAGAAGTTAGCACCCACTGTAAAGCAGAATGATCAGTAACTATGGTGAAGATTTTTGGTTCCAAATAGTACTGCCACTTCTCTAGGGCCCATACCACCGCAAGGCACTCCTTTTCTGTTGCGGAATAGTTCACTTCAGACTTAGTCAGGGTCCTGCTGGCATACGCTATGACTTGTTCAGTGTCTGCTTTTAATTTTTGCGTAAGGACTGCACCAAGGCCAATTTCACTTGCATCTGTATACACTGTGAAGGGAAGATCTGGCTTGGGATGTCCTAGAACTGGAGAAGAGGTCAGATATGATTTCAATTTGTCAAAGGCATGCTGACATTCAGGAGACCAGACAAAAGGCTGCCCTTTTCTTTTCAGATTGTTCAAGGGTGCAGAAATTTTTGATAAGTCGGGAACAAACCTGTGGTACCACCCAGACATTCCTAAAAATCTTTGAACTTCTTTGAGGGTTTTTGGTACAGGATACTGCTGAATGGAACGTATCTTCTCAGGATCTGCTGCAACGCCATTGGTATTGACAATGTGCCCCAAAAATTTAATCTCCTCCATACAGAATGTACTTTTTTTCAAATTGATAGTTAGGCCCGCTTGTTGCAGTTTGTCAAACACCATCTGGAGATCCAAAAAATGCTGTGTCACAGAGGAAGAATAAATGATTATATCATCTAAATACACCAGACAACACTGACCACGTAAGTCTCCCAGGACCAACTCCATTAACCGCTGGAAGGAGGCTGGTGCATTTTTAAGTCCAAATGGCATTACATTAAAGTGGTAGAGGCCTGAGGAAGTGGTGAAGGCAGTCATGAACTTACTTTCAGGGGCCATCTCCACCTGCCAGTATCCACTATTTAAGTCAATAGTGGAAAAAATGGTTGAACCAGAGAGGGACTCCAGAATCTCTGTGATGGATGGAAGGGGATAGGCATCACTTTCTGTGAGTGAATTGAGTTTTCTGTAATCCACACAAAATCTCTGTCCACCATCTTTTTTAGGTACTAGCACGACCGGAGAGGACCACCCAGACCGCGACGGTTCGATGACACCTGCTAATAACATCTCTTGGAGCTGCTCTTTCACAATGGTCTGTTTTACAGAAGACATGCGGTAAGGTTTTTGTTTTATAGGAATTTGGGCAGTTGTATATGTGATGCTGTAAAACATTGGTTCTACCAACTTCATTGGTGCACACTTTAGGATTTGTCTGTAGAATGTCCCACAGTTGTTGTTTTCCGAAGGCCTGTAGGTTTGCAGAAGACACAGCCTTATTTATATAATCTTGAAATTCAAGACGATCTTGCTGCTGAAACCCCGGAGGAGGAACTGAACTTATAAGGACCAGCTGATGTTTTGTTTTACCCCCATCCGTACTGTTCCTTATTGTCTGGCTTTGCTGTCCAGACACTGAGGCCCTGCCAGGTTGGAAAGGGTAAGTAACTAAAGGGGTGTGTTTAAATCCATACTCTTGGTCAGCAACATTTATTTGTAGTTGGCTATGATAAATAAAATCAAGCCCCAATACAATTCCATAAGCCAGAGCCTTAGCAGGAAGCACAGTCACTGAAGAATTTACCACATTCCCATTTATTTCGATGTCTAAAGTTGTCCAGCCCAAAGGTGTCTCTGCTTCTCCATTGGCAAGATACAAGGGACCATGGCACCAAGGTTTAAGATTATCTTTTGAGCCATTTAACTCAGCCCAAAGATTCTCATGTAACAATGTGTAGCTAGCTCCTGTGTCTAAGATAGCTTTACCATACCAATTTTTTATGTGTATGGGTACGACTAGCTGTTGTGGAACGGCTTTTGGATTCAGAAGGGAAGGCTCTTTTATAGTTGACAAAGAATCCTTAGTCCGGGAAGTATCACCTTTAAAGGACTGCTTAGATGTCACAGCTGACGCAGAGGAATTATTAGGGTATCCACTAGTTTTGGACCTAGCTGACTTTTGTGGTTTATATTGACTGTTCATCTGAGTAAAAGTAGGAGAATTGTACTGAGGGCATGACCCAGGAGAATGTGTGCCTCTACAACGCCAACACAATGGGGTTTTATCTTCCTGCGGAATATTGGGAGAAGGCAACCCTTTCTGGGTGGGCCCTGCTCTCCTGCCATGGACATTACGCTCATATACCGCTTGTAATTCATGGTCTTTTTCCATCTGGTGACCCAATCGCACAAGTTCATCCACATCCTCCACTCTTCCACGGAGCTGACTGGCCAGATATGGCTTGATATGTTTTAGAATTAACTTAACAATGTCCTTTTCAGTGAGGTTTGGATTCCATCTTGTACAAAGAGCTCGATAAGAATATGCAAAGTCTCGGATGGATTCATGGTCGCCCTGTTGTTTAGTTCTGACACGTTCCGCAAGCTCGTCTTCATAGTCTTCAGCTAGGAAAGCGGATAAAGAATGATCAGAAAGAAAGCTTTGAACTCAGACCACGATGCAACTTTGGAACGAGTGGTTTCCCACCAATCTCGAGCAGTGCCATGAAGTACAGTACGAAAAGTAGCCAAAAGATCAGTGTCAGACAAAGGGTGCAAAGCAAGGAAATCTTGACACTTGGATAAGTATAGCAGTGGATCCGGATCATCTCCCGGCCTTCCATAGGTTGGGAAGACTAATTTAATATGATCAGTTTTGGGAACAGCAGTAAGAGCATTAGTAGTGATCAAGGGTGAAGTCTCTGATAAGACATGGGAACCTGAAGGGTTTGATACTTTCTCTTCATCATCCACTTTACTAGTGTGAACCACTGAGATTTCATAAACTTTCTCACTCATTTCATCCACTTTTGTAGACAAACTTTTTAATGCTGAGGGGAATTCGGAAATACGGCTTACCATGTCAGTGTGGTTCTCTTGCACAGCTTTCTGGATGCATTTTAGGTCCTGCTGAACTTCAATTTGCAACTGATCCACCATAAAACCAAGGTCAGACACCAGAGAAACTTTAATTCGGTCTACTTCCTCTGACACTACAGTTTTCATTGCTTTCATTATTGTATCCATCTCACTGTCATCGTTGTCCTTCTTGGAAGTCACTATGCTATGTAGGTTTCGTAAACTTTGCTCAGTTTGCTCGGCGAGTTTATTTATCTTAGATTCTATATGAAACCTACTTCTTTGTACTTGCTTACTTAAATCATTCAAAACTTTATCCTGTTTATCTAGATCTTGGTATATTTTATTCAGATTGCTGTGGACTTGCTCAGTAAGTTGACCCCATCCTCTACCAGGGGTAGGGAGCATCATAGGAAGTTCACACTGAATCTCGGAGTCAGCCGAGACTCCCTCACGGATGGACAATGCAACAGGAGGTTCATTATGGATTTGGACAATAGGTGATAAAGAAGCAGGAGTGGCAATGTCCATATCTGCTGATTGTAAAAAGGAAGGAGGTGCGTCGCAGGGAATTTGGGTAGGCAAGTTCAGATTATTATCCCTAGCACTAAGAAGAGGGACATGTAATGGAGTGGAAATGTCTGGAGGAGACATCAAAGGATATGCAAAAGAATGGTTAGTAGACATGATAAATAACAATGATAAGTACCACTATTTCACAATTACCACCATGTCCAGAGATACATGTATCATAAATAAGCTTCCTTCATATTCAAATCTGGGGTTCAAAATAAACATTACATATTTTTCTTTTCATCAGTTCAAAGTTAACTTCAGTACCGCAAGGCAATGCAATGTCCGTTGGAGTTTATAGTTCAGTTAAAGTTCATATGTCCATCAGTTTTCCACAATCAAGCAAATCGTGAATGTCAAGTTCAACTGGCTAAATTTTGTAATTCGAGCCCCACGTTGGGCGCCACTCTGTAACGGTGGCTATCAGTCCAGTTGGGCGCCAGACAGTTTACATAAACTGACAAAGAATGTGGACTTTCCGTTAACCCCGTACAACAAAAAAGGGACACAATAAATGTCGTATGATTTTAGAATTTCTTTAAGGCTTTTAAATTTCACAAAATAAATATCAGAAAAACAAACAACAATAGTAATAGCAGTGAGTTCAACCACTCATGTGCAGACTTAAGATATCAAACCTTAGAAAAGAAAATACATTCGTTAGGTCTGCAAATCGTTTAGTTATTTTCCTCGTGCGTCTTTGCACAGGCCAACAAGATTCAACAGGAATAATCCCTTTTAAATCAACAAAAAAATTGTCCAACAATAGTCCATAATATAAGTAAATAATTAATGAAAACGAAAGTTCATCGAACACTATGTTTGGTGTCCAAATAAAAGAAAAATAATCGTTTTCAGAAACGGATAACTCCGACGGCGTAGAGGCAGGTTGTTAAGGGTTAATTGTTAAGTCTGGGAGAGCGCGGGGAAGATAAATGTATCCTTTTACCTTTCGTGGTTCGGACCAGTTGAAAGCTCGTAGAAGGAGGAATTTATGCTTGCCTGGCAGGTTCGCTTTGTGAATCCTTATTCAACTTTACCACCTTTGTAGCAATAATGCAATGTTACCGGTGTCCCGGTTCCAGCTCGATCAGTCGCTCTACTTCGTTCCAGCAAGACCATCCGCATTGATCGCTTCCCAATGCAGGTTTCGGACTTTTTGTAATGGATTCACAGAGGCAGGATTCAATTGCAAGTAACTAGTTTATTGACAGAAGTGTCACAGAAGCCAAAACTCAGAACACAGAAGAAGTCCGGATAAGACGGAGCAGTGAGAGAGACTCTGTTGGCGACACGGGCAGGCTGTGAGCAGCAGTGACTCGGGAGCGCGGTTGAGGTAATCCGGGAAGGGATCCAGCGTTTCACGGAAGGGGGAAACGACAACCAACACGGAGACACAAGGGGAAACATCCAACAACGCTCTGACAAAGACAAGAGAGAAACAGAGAGACTAAATAGGGTGAAGGTGATGAGTTGCAGCTGGTGCAGGTGATCAGCCACAGGTGCGTGATGAGCCAATCCCAGGCTCCACCCTCACCTACATTCAACACGCACCCAAGAGTGAGACAGGGAATCCATGAACCGTGACAGTACCCCTCCCCCTAGGAGCGTCCCCTGACGCTCCCAGCCGACCTTACCTGTTGATTGTAATCATCAATAAGGGAGTGATCCAGAATGTCCCTAGCAGGAACCCAACTTCTCTCCTCCGGACCGTAACCTTCCCAGTCCACCAAGTACTGGAAACCGCGTCCCCTCCGTCTAGAATCCAGAATGCGATTAACCGAATAAGTTGGTTCCCCATCTACGAGTCGCGGCGGTGGGGGAACCGGGACTGGCGGATTAAGGTGGGAGTGAAAAACAGGTTTGATTTTGGATACATGGAAGGCGGGATGAATCCTCCTGTACGCCGGAGGGAGTTTGAGGCGGACTGTCACCGGACTAATGATCTTGGTGACAGTGAACGGGCCGATAAATTTGGGAGCAAGTTTATTAGATACGGAGCGGAGAGGAATGTTCTTGGTAGAAAGCCACACTCTTTGACCGACGACGTAAACGGGAGGCTTAGACCGGTGGCGATCGGCTTTAGCCTTGGTGCGCGCTCCCACCTGGAGCAGAGTCTCACGGGCTCTGGTCCATGTGCGATGACACCTCTGGATAAAGGCGTGAACAGAGGGGACCGCGACCTCGGAATCCAGACTAGGAAAAATAGGTGGCTGGTAACCTACACTACACTCAAATGGCGAAAGGCCCGTAGATGACACTGGTAACGAGTTATGAGCGTACTCAACCATAGAGAGTTGCTGGCTCCAGGATGAAGGATTCTTGGATACCAAACATCGCAACACTCTCTCCAGATCCTGATTGGCTCTCTCGGTCTGACCGTTGCTTTGGGGGTGATAACCCGAAGACAGACTAGCCGTGGCTCCTAGTAATTTACAAAACTCCTGCCAAAATTTGGACACAAATTGGGAACCTCTGTCGGAGACCACGTCCATCGGGAGGCCATGTAACCGAAAGACGTGATCTACTACAGATACCGCTGTCTCCTTGGCTGAGGGTAATTTGGGCAAGGGAATGAAATGTGCTGCCTTCGAGAATCGGTCCACGACGGTCAAAACGACCGTCTTGCCCTGGGAGGGCGGGAGGGCGGTAACAAAATCTAGAGCGATGTGGGACCAGGGTCTCGAAGGAACAGACAGCGGCTGAAGTAACCCCTGGGGAGGTTGGTTAGATGTCTTACCAACCGCACAGACCGAGCAAGCCAAAACAAAACTGCGAACGTCGCGAGCCATAAGTGGCCACCAAAATCGTTGCTTTATTAAACTGCAAGTGCGGTTTACCCCTGGATGACAGGCAATGTTGGAGCAGTGACCCCATTTGAGGACCTCGGATCTTAACCCCTCCGGAACGAACAAACAACTCGGTGGGCCGCCGGGCGGGGGCGTTACCCCTTCTAAGGCCACTTTGACCTTCGATTCGATCTCCCATGTGAGTGTAGAGATAACTATCTTCTCTGGCAAAATACACTCGGGAGTAACCGGGCGTTCGGAAGCATCAAAAATACGAGATAAAGAGTCGGGTTTGATGTTTTTAGACCCGGGGCGGTACGAGAGAACAAAGTCAAAACGTCCGAAAAAAAGTGCCCACCGAGCCTGCCTGGAGTTGAGTCTTTTAGCAGATCTAATATATTCAAGGTTCTTATGATCCGTCCATACAATAAAAGGTACCCCCGACCCTTCAAGCCAATGACGCCACTCCTCCAACGCTAACTTGACGGCCAACAACTCTCTGTTACCAATGTCATAATTGCGTTCGGCAGGAGAAAGACGATGGGAGAAAAACGCGCACGGGTGCATCTTGTCATCTGAGGGAGAGCGCTGTGAAAGAACCGCTCCTACCCCCACCTCTGACGCGTCGACCTCTACCACGAACTGACGTGTGGGATCAGGGGCGACTAAGATGGGAGCCGAAACAAAGCGGCTTTTCAGTTTGGCGAATACAGCCTCGGCTGTATCGGACCACCTGAACGTCATTCGGGGAGAGGTCAAGGCAGTCAGAGGTGCGGCTAGTTGGCTGAAATTGCGAATAAAACGCCGATAGAAATTGGCGAACCCCAGAAACCTCTGTAGGGCCTTACGGGAATCTGGACTTGGCCAATCCATCACAGCCTTAACCTTGTCAGGATCCATGCGCATTCCCTCCGATGACACGATGTACCCTAAAAAAGGAACAGACTGTGCATGAAAAGCGCATTTCTCCGCCTTGACAAAAAGCCCATTCTCTAACAACCTCTGAAGCACTCGTCTGACGTGTCGAACATGTTCCTGGAGAGACGAAGAAAAAATCAAAATGTCATCCAGGTAGACATATATGAATTGGTCGACCATGTCTCTCAACACATCATTGACGAGTGCCTGGAAAACCGCTGGGGAGTTGGAAAGGCCGAAAGGCATGACCAAGTATTCAAAATGCCCCCTGGGGGTATTAAATGCGGTTTTCCATTCATCCCCCTCCCCGATGCGAACCAAATGATAAGCGTTACGTAAGTCCAACTTCGTGAAGACGGATGCTCCCTGTAACCTCTCGAAAGCTGAAGACATCAACGGCAAAGGATAGGTATTCTTTACCGTGATGTTATTCAGCCCTCGGTAATCAATGCAAGGTCGCAGAGAACCATCCTTCTTCCCCACGAAGAAGAACCCCGCCCCCGCTGGAGAAGAGGAAGGGCGGATGAATTTGGAGGCTAGAGAATCAGAAATATATTTCTCCATGGCCTCCCTCTCTGGAATAGAAAGAGAGTATAGTTTGCCCTTAGGCGGAGACTTACCTGGGAGTAAATCTATAGCACAGTCATAGGGACGATGCGGAGGGAGAGAAGCAGCTCGGGACTTACTGAACACTTCCTTCAGGTCGAGGTACTCCGGAGGCACGTTAGACAGATTCACCGTCTCACTCTGAAAAACAGAACGAGAAACAGACGAACAAGCAGACACCAAACAAGACTCATAACATCTATCACTCCACGCAGACACAGAGTTTTGTCCCCAGTCAACCCTTGGATTGTGTAACTCCAGCCAAGGGTGACCGAGGACAACGGGAGCCAAAGGGGAGTCCAGGATGAAAAATGAAATGCGTTCTGTGTGGTTGCCGGAAGTGATCAGTGTAAGTGGTTCAGTGGTGAATGAAATGTCAGGGAGAACTTGTCCGTTGAGTGCGTTGACAGAAATGGTGTTCTTGAGTGCAATGGTGGGTATGTTAAGTTTGTGAGCAAGGGCAGAGTCAATGAAGTTACCTTCCGCTCCCGAGTCGAGGAGGGCGAGGCTGGAAAAATCCTGAGCTGCCCACAGCAATCTCACCGGGAGGAGAGTGGAGGATGAGGTCTTTTCCACGGAGATCCCGCCCGACAGTAGCCTTCCTTTTACCGCCGGGCGTGGTCTTTTACCGGGCAGGAGTCTAGCAGGTGTCCGTTCCCGCCGCAGTACAGGCAAAGACCACGGGATCTCCGTCTCGCCTTCTCCTCCCGGGAGAGCCGAGCTCGACCCACCTGCATGGGCTCCGGGTCGACGGTGTAGCTGACCGCATCCGTAGCGCTGGCCTGAGGGCATTCGACACTCCCATGCTGAGGCTCCATCCTGGACCTCAGCCGACTCAGACGAGCGTCCACCCTCAAAGCAAGGTCAATGAGACCGTCAATCTTCTCCGGAAGGTCGATGGCGAATATCTCCTTCTGGATGCGGTCAGCCAGCCCATGCAGGAACATGTCCCACTGTGCCTCCTCGTTCCACTTGCACTCGGCGGCCAGGGTGCGGAACTCGATGGAATAATCCGAGACCGAGCGGTTACCTTGGCGGAGCTCTGCGAGTTGACGTGCCGCTTCTCTTCCGGTCACCGCTCGGTCAAACACCCTTCTCATCTCTGCCGCCAGCGTCTGGAACGAGGAGCAGCAAGGATGTTGGTTCTCCCACACCGCCGTTCCCCAAAGTGCGGCTCGTCCGGAGAGCAGGGTGAGGACGAATGCCACCTTGGATCTTCCCGTGTTGAAAGTCTGTGGTTGAAGAGCGAAAAACAAGGAACACTTGGTAAGGAAGGCTCTGCAATAATTGCTCTCACCGGCGTAACTCTCGGGGGTAGGCAGACGTGGTTCCGGTTGCCGTGATGCAGATGGTGTGTGGGGAATCGGCGGTGGGTCGGGCACAGTGGGACCGACGAGTTGTTGCATCTGTTGGGTCAGCTCGGCCACCCGTGCCACCAAGGTGTGTACTGCCTGTCCTGTGGCAGTTAAGTTCGCCTCCTGCTGGTCCAGTCTCTCGTTGCTGCTGGTCAGTAGGGCGTTGATACTCGCTGAATCCATGGTTGGTCAGAGCGTTCTGTAACGGATTCACAGAGGCAGGATTCAATTGCAAGTAACTAGTTTATTGACAGAAGTGTCACAGAAGCCAAAACTCAGAACACAGAAGAAGTCCGGATAAGACGGAGCAGTGAGAGAGACTCTGTTGGCGACACGGGCAGGCTGTGAGCAGCAGTGACTCGGGAGCGCGGTTGAGGTAATCCGGGAAGGGATCCAGCGTTTCACGGAAGGGGGAAACGACAACCAACACAGAGACACAAGGGGAAACATCCAACAACGCTCTGACAAAGACAAGAGAGAAACAGAGAGACTAAATAGGGTGAAGGTGATGAGTTGCAGCTGGTGCAGGTGATCAGCCACAGGTGCGTGATGAGCCAATCCCAGGCTCCGCCCTCACCTACATTCAACACGGACCCAAGAGTGAGACAGGGAATCCATGAACCGTGACACTTTTACCCACACGATAGTAATCCAAAGAGCGTCTTCACGACACGCTGAATACAACACCTTACTTCCCTTAATTTTTCCACGCCACTTTCAAAAGGTCCCCACCGGGCCCTCTCTTCCCTTTTCCTGCTTCCTACTTCCTCTTTGCTATATCCACTTTCCCTAACGAAATCAACAAAACCCCACCTCTTTTCGTTCTCCCATTTAGCTTTTCATTTGCATGAATTTTAATAATGTAAAAACTGGAAATATATTTAGACTATTTGAACAATTTGATTTTTAGTTACTTTTGTTTCTTTTGTGCACTGCTACAGAGGACCCTAAGCGACGGTGAGAACCGAATAAACAAGTCCAATAAGAGAAAAGAGTTAAATAGATTAATCAAACACGTACTCAAATTTATAAATTATTAAAAATCTTTGGAAACCTTTTAGTTTATGGAGTCAGATGAAATATTGAGGTAATGCATATAGAAATGTATTGGATTTTAATCTTGTGTTGCATTGGGTTAATTCCCAGTGCCAAAAGGGAGGGGTTGTGCTGTTATCTTTTGCCTTTACAAGAACACAGCTATATGTGTGGCACTAATAATAGCAAACCAATTCACCCTTCACCACAGAAGTACCTCAATTTTTTTACAGGTCACAGAGACCTTGTTATCTTTTGCCTTTACAAGAACACAGCTATATGTGTGGCACTGATAATAGCAAACCAATTCACCCTTCACCACAGAAGTACCTCAATTTTTTTACAGGTCACAGAGACCTCAAATAATCAAATGTGTGTGCGACACCGTAAAACAAAATTCAAAGCAGACAACACCAAAACAGGTGAATCAATTTCTGCCCACAGATCTGACTGTAAAGAGAGCAACTGGAAATAAAGCCATGGGAACCAACCCATCGGAATTCATGACAGTATGAGCGATAAAAGCTCTGATTAATCCAGAAAAATTCTCCAGCAGAACTGGGGTTTCTAATGCTCACAGCAGACTGTGAAGGCTCGACTGTAAGAACAGTTTTAAGGTGTCACACACTGTACTAAAACAACAGCAACAATTCAGACCTGGCCGATGAAACTCTGTTTCATGTGACAGCCAGGATGAAAATTGCAACAGGCATAATAGTGCCATTCAAATAAGTCCACATCTGACTGAAGCTGTTGATAATGTCAGAATTAACTGTGATTCTCTTTGCATTATTTCTGTCTCAGGTTGACAACTGCAATTCCTTGGAGGATGGACACCAGGATGGGGCTAACACCCCCATCAGAGCCAGAACAATGGAATTGTCAGAACAACCTGGAATGATGGAGATGGGTGCGAAAACACTTAATGGGGTCATTCACACTTCACAAAATGTATACCTCCCAGTGTAGCACTGGAACTAAATTTTGCAACACAGATTGTTATTGATAAGACTCCACCCATCTCCACACAGAACACACACCTCCTTCACTACACCCTCATTTCACCTGAAACAGATCAAATCTATCCAGGTTGTACACTACACATAAAAGATGGCATAGAGTCCAAAAGTGTTACCTCACTAAAGATCTATTGTCCATCTTTTCACAACAACAGATCCAAATAGCTTCACACACACAGGATAGTAGAGTTGGTCACATGATGACAGTATCACAAAGACACACATAGCAAACGCTATTCACAACATCCTCATGGGAAAACACTGTATAACACATGTGCAAGGCTAATCACAAATTGATGAGGCAAATTCTAAAGCAGAAAGACAGACCTGCTATGGAAATTCAAAATTTTTAAACTTTCTGATTGTTATTGATGTGGTTGGAAAGTCAGAGGGCCCCTGATTTGTCAACACATCACTAATAACAGAAATATTATCAAAGTAGATAAAGCTGAAGTGTGACCACTTCAATCAATTTACAAAAATTAAAATTTGATCCTGTAATCGATTTTGATGTAGCCTGCCTGCTGCACTCACACACACACACACACACACACACACACACACACACACACACACACACACACACACACACACACACACACACACACACACACACACACACACACACTGTGACAAGGAATACACAATCTCCATTATTGAATGACTAAACTTATTTAGATCTGCCTTAATTGCATTGGAAGATTCCCGAACAAACACAGTGGTTATTATATATATATGTATATCTTCATAATTGTGATTGAATATTATTGATGTTATTATTATATGCATATCATCTATTTTAATATATAAACTGCACTGACTTTTTGCTGCATTTCTTTAAGTAATTCAGACCAAGAATACTAAAATTTCACTCTCACTTTATCCCAGTAATAGTAAAGAATTAGGTGATTAAATATATTTAATCCACCCCACCAATTATGACCTTGAAAAACACTTGAGAGAAGGTGTACCAATCGCACTGCTGACGTGAACCCACATTGTTCTTTCTTTTATGTTTTCTTGCATTATATGTTCTTATGCATTTCTTTACGGCTTCAAGTTCATCAGTGTTCAGTCGTTAAGTGGACATTAAGATGCTTTCAGGTGTCAACTATGGAGAAGCCTTCCACCTATTGAAGTCTACCCAGTGAGCCACACCATTGGAGGTGTGAGGATTACACAAGGAGAGTCAGATTATCGGGAAAGTGCTACAGAAGCAGAAGCTTCCCCATGAAGAAGTGACACGTTAACTGAACATTCACCAAGGTCCGAGACTGACTCTATGAATATGCTGTGCTGAACTACAGGTAGAACACCTGAACACATTTACCCACCAGCTGAATCTCAAGCTACACAAACCTGGCGAGACGGTGTCCTGCAGGTGAACAAAGAGCCTTCCGAAGAGCTCTGCAGCTGCTAAGACAATTTCTTCATCTCAAGGACTGAACCAACGTCTAACCAACGTCTAACAGTGATCCCATAGGACCACCAGAGTTTGACCCATTGGGATCAAGAGGTGGAACTGTAAGACTGAAAAAACTAGTATATGCCGAAATGTCTGAATGAAGAACAAGGACTCTCTGAGAAAATAAAGGAAATTAACATCTGAACTGTCCCTCACACAGCACTGGAGACGCAAGTCTCACCTCACTATCAGCTTATCTACATCTTTCCCTTTTGACCCACTCTCCCCCAATTCCTTCCCACTTTCATGCTGAGATCACTGAAAATATACCCCAGAATCTCTATATTACAATGTCAATCCACACGATACAGTATTATATGTGTTTGATATCGTTTGAAATGTCTCAGTGCGACTGGTACAAATATCTCAACTCCACAGAAGTTAACCAAAAGATAATCAATGTTTTAAGAGTTTAAAGATATCTTGTCTTAGTTTGGTGGGTGTGGCTTTCAGCCATTTGGCCTTTACATCAATACAAGTCTTGATCAATGCAAATTCCCATTGTGCACTCGTGTTTACATTTGAAAGAGTTTGTGCATTTGTTTCTGGGTATTTAAGGAAATGTTGCAAAGAGCTCAGGGCTTGACACTTTAAACCGGTCAGCCCGTAATGTTGGATGTCTCAAGATAGCCAGCATTATGTAGTTTTCAGAAGTCAGGTATATATTTCATTCTTTACTTCAGAGTATTTGATGTTATATATGGATTACCTTTGAATTGACTATGTAATTGGCTTTATACATTTACCTGACTGTTAAATAAATTGTTACACTTTGATTGATTCTGACTTGCTCTGGAATTATTCAGGTTGGGTATAATTTCAACAAAGGGTTAAACGGAATAATTAAATGTGTAGTTAAACTATTAAATATGAATGACCAAATAACCAAATGGCATTCTAACCTAAATTCTAAATTATCATTAAATGGAGTCAGATAACGAGGAATTGGAAATAAAATCCTTTATGCCCCGCTGAAAAGACCGAACGCGCAGCGACCTTCACCCGCCGATCGTTAGCCTTCGTTGGGACGATTTGGGCGGCCTTACAATATGTATAGAAGTTCAAGTTCATGGAATCCAGGGGCAGAATTTTAAGAAAAAATAATGATATTTGACCTTCTGGTAAAACATCAGAAAGCGTATACGTGTGAATTTAAATGTAAAGTTCAAAGACTTTTTGTCCAAAAATATATTCAAAAAGTCATACTTGAACTAAAGATGAAACAGCAGAAGGAATCTATTAGTAGGCATAGAAAGTTCAAGTTCATAGGATCCATACTCTATAACACTATAATAGTGATTGTATATATAATATATATTACAAATACCAAGTGCAATGCAAAGTGTGGGATGCAGTGGTGTAAAGCACGCCACCACTGGTCTCTAGAGCAATGGAGACAAGTTTTCTAGAGTGACCAGTCACGCTTCTCTGTCTGAAACAATTGTGTAAAAAAAAATCCATATTTAAAAGTTTATAAACTAAAATAACTAGCTGCAAACAGACATCTGTATGCATTTGATTTAAGTCAACACCGGTCACAAATTAGAAGTAAAAAAAGAGTTTTCAAAGAGAAGAGGATCTTTAGTTTGTTGCCCAGCACTAATTTCACAAATTAAAAACTAATTTCACAGTTCACAAAATTCCATTTTTTTGGTGAACTATCCCATTAAGTGATTGAATACCAGTGGACAGGGCCTTTGGTGAGATGATTTGAAACTCTTTGCGTTCAGTAGTCAGGGCACCGATCAGGACATAAGTCAACTAGCCTGACATGGTCATACTCAATTCTAGTCAGATTATGAGTCTGATGCTCCATTGGGCTGTGATTATGGGGCGTGTTTCAACCGAACCAGGAAAGACCTGAATTGGATAGACCTACAACCAATCAGAGCAACGAAGCGACGCATTGTCAAATGTTAACAGAGCTCAACTTCACTGTGTTGCCAAGTCCGCGTTTTTTTTTCTTCTGCGGGTTGTTTTCTATGTCCGCGGGTTGAAGCGACTATTATGTGATATATAGACCCATGAGTGCGAATTTTAGCAGGCAACCTTGCCAAAATAACACACACATTTTACCCCCCAAACGCCATTTTTTTCCGGTGAAGGTGAATGCATATACAAACAAGCTTTCTGTTTAAGATTTGAACAAATATAATCCAAGCCCTTTTGATGACGTGCATGATTACGTTACTGTTGATCATCTGTCCGTCATCGTCTAAAGCCCGCCCTGATGATTTCATTGGTCCGAACAGTTTCTGTTCTGGGATAATTACTCCTCTATGGATCGAGGTCAGACCGAACCTTCTGACCTAAAAATGTTGTGGGCGGGGCTAAGTTCGGCTGGCATCCAGGCTATAAGTCAACGGGATGACTCCCTGATCAGCGCCCTAACTACTGAACTAGGGAGCTGATTGAGACGCACCCTTCGTCATGTCTTGTTCTGAAGGCAGTCATATGCAAATGTTTTGTCAGTGTGATTTGCACAGATCCTGCACTATCAAAAAACGAGACATTATTGGAGCTTGATTAAATAAATTCTTTGTTTGTAATGAGGAGGACATTTTAAGCTATGAGACTTCCAAGATGTTTTAATGGTACAAAATTGTCTTATATGTTAAAAGATCATGGCAAATTTGATTTCAAATCTTATGAAAAAAACAACTCAGTACGTTTTGCAAAAATATTTTTGTGTAATGGAAGAAAGGTTCCTATTTGCAAGTATTACTAACAAATACAGAATTAAGTTAATTATTACAGGATATTAGTTAATTCATTATTAAATGAAATTACTTAATTTGAGATTAGTTAACTGAGTCAGATGCACCTGCACTATAATTTTTTTTAAATGACCCCATGTGAAATAATGTAATGCAGTAATGCTAACATTTTTGAGTGAATTGGTCAGCTGAAGGAAGGAGCTGATCATTCTGCTGTAAAAAGGAAACAAAGTTTGGAAAGTTGGAACCTACCCTTGATTTTGGTTCTTGTTTAAAGGGTTTATTAATGTATAGCTCCCAATGTGGCATTAAAAAGAAGTCTAAATCATGCTGTCATCTGGTGGCATGACATAATCAAGGTGTATTAACACTTTCTTCATTTAGTGATAATTCAGATCGAATCTATTTAGTATTATTTTACTTTTTTGGAATATAACCATATCTGAAACATGACTTAATATAATTTTATATAAAAGGATATGAAATTATTTATTAATTATTTTTGCTATAGGATTTTTAAGTATAAGTTTTAATTTGTAGACTGTAATTATGTGTATTGTGTTTTAGACTGCAATTTTATGCAATTAATAATTTTTTTTTTTTACTTTAACATTTTTCTGTTAATATTTATTGCAGTATGTTTCTCTTTAAAAATATCTAAACCTAGTCGGACAGAGTAAAAGTGTAAAATAAATAAAACTTTTGATGTAGTCCAACAAGTCAGACTTTTTACAGTAACAAACTCGTTTTTGTTTTTTTGTTTTTTGAAATAAATCACACTTGGTTCGAGTTTTTATCTAATTTAATTCTAATTCCAACTGCTTAGTGTATAATATTCGCATTTGTAAGTGAATATTATACTTCTGGCCAGTAAACTGACCAATAGATGTGTGATTCATATGAATCAACGGGGGGCTTTTATTTTGGCAGATGAGCAGATCGGTCTGTCTGGGTTTCACCCATCACATCTTCATCACATTCGGACATATATCATCACTGTTTTCTATCTCTCCTGCCACTGTCATCGTCTGTTTTTCGATCCAGGATAATTATCTGCCTCTTTTCCGTCGTGTGGTCCACTGTCTGTGTTTCAGCACCAGGTAAACGTGAATAAAACACCCCAAACACCAGTCACAAGAATGTTAGCATGACGGCTAGCCAATTAGCAAGTTCCAGCAGGGGAAGAAAAAAAGTGGATCAACTTTTGTTTAAAGACATTACAGTTCGAGCTAGTTGAAGATTTAGATGTGTAATATTGGGTATTGGTCATAATTAATGTGTTATGAATTATATAGTGCTATTAAACTTAACGTTAGATCAGGTAGTGCTAGCAGGCTAAGTTAACTGAGCTCGAGGACTGCCCATCAAAAAGATTAATAAAATAAATAACCCATATAACCATAACATACCTTTAATTTGAGATGTGAAGATTAATGTATAAAGTTGTCAGAGGAATGTTTTTGCAGGGCTTTTAGGTGTGGAGAAGTAACGTTAATTTACGTGACGTGACTCTGCATTATATAATATCATAAATCCCTTTAAAAAAACTTGTTCACTAATCTGACACGATTCATCTATTTAGTGATCGATTAAACTTAACAGTTATACCAAGGTTTTTAAATAACAGTTTGGTCCAGTCAGATGTTGATATGCGGCATATGTTATTATCAGAACTGATAGTATGTACGTTATGCATCAAAACAGGAAAGTTTAATTCGATGTATTTGTATTTTGTCTGTTATTTTGACGATATATCTGTCAGGATGTGAGTCGGATGTGGCCTAAAATGTGACCATAACCTAAAGCCGTTTTTTTTTTACACTAGAAATGGACAACAGCTCGACGACTTGTCCCTTTGATACACAGGTAAAATAATTTGATTTTCTAATTTCTTACCCAGATATGTTTTTTATTATTATTAATATTATTTTGGAGGTTGTTGCTGTTGTGTCATTCCATCATTTCGGCATGGATATATTTTGATATTATATTTTTCAGAGGAAGTGTCATTGTTTTAGGCTATCTCATTAGCCATAGCTGGCTAACCCATCGATGCGGTTTAGTTTGATTAAATTAGAGGAGATATAGTTTTGTTTCTGCTTTTCCTCATTGTTCTCACAGCTTTCATACGATATTTATTTTGTAACACTCGTTTTCATTCTCTCTTTGCCTGTACATGGAGTTGCTAACAAGCCTTTTAGTCACTCGGTAATATTCATTAAATTACGAAATGATTATTTTTGTCGATGCAGACGGCGTTTTAATATATCAAGCAAATTCATTGGGGTTTGATCGTGTAATTGAATGACGGGGATGTGTCGTTTACTCAGGTGTCAAATATGTCGAATTTTTGCACAGTTGACAGAGCCAATGAGCGAATGCGCATGCGCGTACATTGCTTCACTCCCCAACCTCTGGTTGGGAAAGTAAAGCTTAGCACAATATGTAAGATTAAAGGCACAATATGTAAGATTTTTTTAATTCAAATATCCAAGAGCAACAAGAACAATGTTTTATATTTCGTTGATTTGTGTACTTGCATTATCCAACATTTTTCCAAGAATGTTTAAATCAGGAGAAATAAGCAATTTTAAGCAGGACAATCAATGACAGCCATGTGTTATCCTCGATTTCTGGAAATCATGGAAACACCAAAGACACTTTATTATATTTTGTGTTTTATTAGACAGGTGAGCAACTCTTTGGATACATTCATGGAACACAGTTAGGTTTATTGTTGAAATCTCATTTTCTTGATTTACCGTGAGTACCATGTTTTACCATGCCTAATATCGATCTAGCTCACTGCAGTGTGACCAAGTGTGTCATAGCAGCCATCGAGCAAACACACAGAGTAGCATTATAACATAACATAACATAACATTCAGCACTCAAATAATGTATCTAATAAGATAAACAGCGCTGCGTTACCACACATACGCATGAGTGGAAGAAGCGGCAGCGGCAGCTGTGACATAATCAAAGCTCAGCGAAATCAAGCCGTCATCGAGCTCTTGCTGCGAAAAATAACACAATGTGGCTTTAACTAGAGTTAAAAGTGTTTGCCTTTTAATATATAGAAAATTTCAGAAACGGTGCCCATTCACTTTTTCACCTGTCTTGGTTCCAGAAGTTTTCCATAGGGATTTAAAAAGAAAAAATCTTTAAAAGTTATTAACCATAACCCAAACCAACCTGCTACAATGTAAACTAACATTAAATATTTTGATTTAAAGCAACAATTATTTGAAATTCTGACTTTAAGGTAAAGTTGACAGATTTGGTTTTGGTCCAAAAATATCAAAAACTACGACTTCATTCAGCATTGTCTTCTCTTCCGTGTTGCTCAACGTGTCAAACTGCTGAAATCACGTGACATTGGCGATACTCGTGGCAGATTAGGTTTGCTGCCGCTAGGGTGCGTCTAGATTTCTAGGCTATTAATTTATAAGTTATTGTTAAAGATCAATTTCCCTGTAGAGACCGTGAATAGGATTTTTAGTTTTGTAATCCGACTGACGCATAGAGAGAGATAAATACAAGTAAGCCTTTCTATGTTGATTCTCTTGAGAAGTGTTCAGACTTTGACTCTGTAAGGCTTTCAGAATTGTGCATTTTTTTTTTTTTGTGCTTGTTTGAACATCACGACCAGCCCAAACACACCCGTGACTCAACTAATGGTTAATGGCCTTTGTTCAGGGTGGGACTACCTGTTTGAAAGCAGGCATTCGTTTTTGTTGTTTTAATACATTAAATGATGTTGGTGATGAAGAAATGACACATTTCAACAAATATAATCCTGAGTCGTTTTGATGCATGGTTCACACTTTCAAATTCGGATTAATATGATGCGTAATAGTGCTCTTGTGATTGCGCAAACTAAGTGCATGAATATTTAATGAGGCATGCATTGCTTCGTTTCTGATTGGCTGATTATCTTTGCTTAACAACATTTAGTTAATAATCTGGTGCTAATCCTTTTAAAAAGTGTGAAATGGTATGGCATTAACCTTTTACAAAGTAAAAAAGTATATGCTTAAATGATTATCATTATTGACTCCGTTTATATTGCAGGGATACAGTTCAACATTTAAGCGGAAACGGACAGTGGAAGATTTCAACAAGTTCTGCACATTTGTGCTGGCATATGCTGGTTATATTCCGTATCCACAGGAGGTGAGTATTATCATGTCTTAGTCATGTAACTGAGGAGATTGTGGTAAAAATGATACTCTTAATGTGCTTGTACGTTTGCTAGAAAGTGCTGTCAGTGTTGCAGGGTGAAGCGGCCTTGCATTTCCTCAAGATCGCTCTACGATCTGACACATCCGACCTCCAGAGGTTCCTATCCTTGGCAGTGGTGTAGCACTGGGTGCTTTTTCTTTCTTTTCTTTTTTTGGAGGTGCAACCCCTTATGAGCTGCTTTGCTGCTGATGCTCTTGTTTGATCCACAGAAATGGTGGTGGCTCTTATGTCACGGCCGCTGAGAGACATCTCCCTCCAAAAAAACCTCAGCCCTCCCTCCCAGGGTAAGAGGGCCACTCCAGTCTCCTCATTCTCATCTCAGACCCTGTCTCTAAGTGCCATTCTTCACAACAGCAGTGTGTGTGCATCCACAAACACTTCAGTTTCAGGTCTTCCCTTTAATGGATCCTTCAAATGGATGGAGGCTAAATCGAGGAAACTCTGTTTGCAGGGAAAGGCATGAGGGCAGATAATAGCTCCAAATGTTCCAAAACCTAGTGAGCTGTCTGCTGTCTACAGAGGTCGCTGCCTTCTAAGGGAGCATCCTAACTGCTAGAATAAAGTGCATGGGACACTCAAGTCTCAGTTGACACTTGTATGTTGTTTAAAATGAAAGTATCTAATAGGGCTGGGCGATATGGCCCAAAAAAAAAATCCCCGATTTTTTCACCAAAAATTCGATTTACGATTTAAAACGATTTTTTTCCCCTCCTACTTAAAATCAGTCTGCAGATGACAAAGAAATTGTTCAAAACAAGTTTTAACTTTATTTTGTTTAGGTAAAATTAAATATTTGCAGCTTGGTAGAAGTGCCACCTGGGGTGCAAAACTTTCAGCATGTGAATAACCCCGGACTATTCCACAGTATAAATGGGCACCATATCTTTTGCAATATACAGTATACATATCAAAGGTTTATGAATTGATATGCAGATAAAATTAACTTTTATTAACAACAGTAATGTGCAAAAAAAGTATAGGGAAAATTTAAATGTAGCCTAATGCTCTTATTAAATATAGATTAGCATTGTTCTTCAATAGTCTCACACTGAACTGATCGACAGCTTCAGTGATTATTAAAGGAGCTCTTTGCTTTACTGTAATTTAGTCACAATTTGAAGAAAAGTTTAGTTTTTCCTGAGACTGTGACTTCGTACTTTCCATACATTAGGGAGTGAAAATCGCTAATAAATCAATAAGTGCTCTTCTGCTGGTTATAGTGGTGGGCATTTCATATCTTTTTTTAAAATAAAAATGCTACAAAATGGATTACACATTTTAAAAAAATAAACTAAAAAAAACATTCGACTATTTCTTTCACAAGACCCCTTTAAACTTTTAGTTTTACAAACCATCACATTAAAAATAACATTACAATCGGATATCTAGAGCTTTGAAGTGCTGGAAATAAGTGTGAAGCTCTTGAAAACCATTGGAAAGTGCTTGAATTTCAATCTCAAAAGGTTGTACGAATCCTGAGATAAATAATGACAACAACAACATTAAATCCATGTGGTTTTACTACAGTACAATTGTGGTAAATGTTGGTGTTTTGTGACTGAAACCCCTGACCTTCGCTCAGCTCTGTTTGATCTGATATCTGTGGTTTATAACAGAATTCTGCGCCGACCGCTTCCACTAGATCACAGTAGCAATGGTGTGTTGATTTAAACGGTCTCTCACTGGATCACCAGCGCTGTGTATCGTGTCTGTCACGAGATTGGCCCGTGTGTGAGCTCGCGCTGCGTTCGTGTCAGCGCAGCTTTAAATGAGTATAGCGCCTACCGCGGTTCCGTTCAGACTTCAAACACACTTTGCAGCGGGGTATTGTTAATTGTTCTGTGAAAAACTGAACCAATTACGAATGACACGGTATGTTGTTAGACGCGCTCCTTGTTGTTTGTGTACCTCTGTGGCAAACGCGCGCGGGGAGGGCTGAGCCATTACGGGAGCTCAGAGGGGGGCGTCGGCGGATTTGAAAGAGAACCGATTTTCATTCACAAAAATCGTCGTAAACTAAAAACTCGAATTAATTCATAAAATCGATTTATCGCCCAGCCCTAGTATCTAACAAATATTGGGTAGAATAGTCAGTTTTGGGTGCTAAGTAGGCAGTGAGGATAAATGATGATACTAACACTGTGGCACCCTCAGTTAATGATGAACATTCACTGTTAAGCAGATAAAAAGGCAGTGGCAAATCAAACTTTTTATTTTTATGAATTTTTTTTTAAATAGATGTGTATAACCTAGGTGGCCGATATGACCAAAATCTTATATCACGATATGATTAATTTCTTTTTTTCATGATAACGATTTATCACAATATAATTATTTTTTTGCTTTATATAAGGTTTTTATGATATAAGTTTTATATGCCATTGAGATTTCGTAATTCTTATTACCTTTTTCATTATAAATTCAATTAAAAAAAAAATTAAAAAAACTAATACCAGCCTAAAATAATATCAAGCTTACTGAAAGCAAGTAAACAGTGATAAAAAACAACAACAGAAAAGACAAATTAAATGGACCTACCTGAAAAACTCCAAACAGTAGTAATAAGAAATACAACACAAAATGTACTCTTTACTGTGTAAATTAAAGCTGTAGTCTGTAGTTTTTCCTCTTTGTCGCCATCTCTGTTCGAAAACTGCAATTGCAGTTATTCGCGGCATTATCAACTTCACGTGGGTTGTGCCTCGGTCGGCACAGCGCGGAGGAATCCATTGTTTTAAAGAGACTGTGCAACTGTCAGTCACCGCGCCGGTGTGGATACTCTGTCATTCAGAAACACAGACCTTACTGTTTGAAAGTATGACTGACATAATAATGCCATTTGAATACGTAAGTAGCTAACAACTACTTTTGTTTTGACCAACTAAGGGGGGAAAAGCATTGCAATAAATCAAAAAGATTAAATCTGATGATCATTTATCATTATCACGTCAAACCATGCAAACTATAATTTTTCAAAATGTAAATGTTAACATCAGCAATGTGTGACTACATTTAATGTCCATTAGGGCTACCAGTAGTTCAGTTTCCATTTATGTGCAGTGTGGAGTAACGTTAGAGGTGAATTGCTTCCTCTCAGAGCTAGCACAAAAAAATTGATGTTTACTATAGCACATAGCAAAACGAGAAAGGCACAACAAAGAAAACTCCATAACGTAATGCATTATGCGAAAAGTGTGCTGCTGTTGCATAGCCTAATTCAACCATTGATATGTCTTACCTGTCCAGCTGGGAAAAAACCCATTCAAAACATGGAGTTCACCTTTATTATCCTTGTTTTCGCATCGGCCTGGTTGTAGTCTCTTCTTTCTGTAGTCTCTCCGAAGTCCGAAGACTTTTGCATTTTTACAACGAACGAATGAATCTGAAATGGAGCAATATAACCTGCTTACCGGGACTTCTTTATGTGTACAGATATTACCTTAAGACGCAAAGATATGGTTGAAGTTCCCACGGAAATCCACCAGTACCACTGGAATTAAAAACATTATTATAAGCTCACTGTTGTAAATCGAGCTACGTTAAGCAGATAGTTTTGAACACTGGCTGGTTGTGTACTTGCTCAAATTTATTTTGAATAATTTTTAACCCCAAAAAGTTACAGACAGCAGCTTTAAATATGCACGTATTCTTATTAAAGTTACAAAAGTGATTCTGTCAAGAGCAGGTACGACAGCAGGATGCTGTCACTTTAAGACCGACTGCACAGATCCATTATACTCGTGTGTTTTCTTTCTCAACAGTATATGTTCACTTAAGACATAACTTACTTGCAAAGACATGGTCACTTTAGCCCTGTTTCCAATGAAATTACCCGGAACAATTTGTACCAGGAACTTTTTTCCAGGAGCTTTTTTTCCCCCAGTTCTGCTACTGTCTGCGTTTCCACTGTGGTCTAAAGTACCGTGAAGATTAGGCAAATTAGTCCGGTGATGTAGGGAACTTCATTTAGACCCTGTTTCCCACGGTCGAAACACACCGAGTACCACCCAAAGGTCCTATTTCCTGGGGAAAGTTCCTGCGGTGGAAACACGGCTTTTGACACATAGGTATGTACATTTACCAGTTTAAGCAGAAATAGGCTGAATAAAGCACTCATTTCAGTTTTTTAAGTGCTTTTTATTACTTCGAATGAAATTTCCAGAGAATAAATGAAACATTTTTCTTGTGCCTTTGTATGTCTGAATCGGAATGCAAAAAAAGATGGTCTTGATATTGTTGTGGCAAAATGCAAATCTTGGTATAACCATATGTTTACCTTCCCATGGTGTGAGATATGCAGTAAATGACATACGTGTACTATGAGCTGTTTAATTTTGCCATTACAATATTTATAGAATACCGTCATCGAAGACGCTCTGTGAAGACATTTATGGTTGCAAGCCACAGACTGGTCTGATGAAACCTGCGACGATTAGTCTACTACTAAAGCATGGACTTTATGTAAACCATAGATCTACTTAATATTGACATATGCAGTTCATAGGGGCATAATAGCTTTACAGTTACAATATGAAATATTTAAAAATATAACGTTTTATATAGGTACCATTTAAATAACATTTTAGGCCTATATTTTTCTCACAACTGCTGCGAGTTGTCAATTCAGAGAGGAAAAAGACAGAATAAATTAATTTATATTTTGCAATTCTGATTTCTCTTAGAATTGTGAAATATAAACTGAAATGCAAAAAAAGGTTTTATTGTTTTATTACGTGGCTTTCACAATGCTACTGTAGAACTGTTATTTTCTGTTATTTTCATAACTCATCATCGCTGTTTACAAACAAAACGGTAAAAAAATTATTCAAAAGAAATTAATATTTTATTTAGTAATGAATTATGAATTAAATTGATCAAAACTGATGATTTATTTCAGATAAAGGCTGTTTTAACTTTCTATTCATCATGGAATCCTGGAATTAATTTTTTTTAATGATTTTTTTGAAGTAGTAATGGTGATAAAACTTTGCATCTACTTTGCATCCTAGGACTGAATTATATTCCAAAATCGCTTGCTGAATTCAGAACTGCACACTAGCATATTACTCTTACTATTTCTGCCATAGAAAGATATGGTAAATGAACGTAGTATACTAGTATGCGGTTCCAAATTTAGTAACTGTTTTACTGTATTTCTTGATCAAATAAATGTAGCCTTGGTGAGCACAAGACACTTTCAAAGACAGTGCGAATACACTTGTCAGTTGAATTCTCAGCAGGGACTGTCTCGTGCCACAGAAACAGTGTCTGGAAAAGTGTGCCTGAGGTCTTCAGACAGACTTGCCCACTTCCAGTCAAGTGAAAGGGGAAAAAAGCTATTTGATGTTGCCACTGTTTCCAAGTCATGATATAATAACACAAACGTTTCAATGCAAAACCATACATTTAACGAAGAAAGGTCAGGAACAGATAATGTTTTGTCACTTGTTTTTTATTATAATTTTTTTAATGTGGCATGAGCATGATTTTAGACATATTTGGATTTTATACCACATTATAAGATTATAATTGCATATAGAGAGTTAGTTGTGTATCTTGCAGGAGCACAGAGGTAGTTAGTGGTCGAGCAGACAAGATTTCTAATATAGCCAGATGCTTTTTTAATGCCTAGCATTACATGTTTAACCTTAATTCCTTAGTATTACACTTACTACAGCATGTGCAAAAATAAAAAGCTGTGAAGTTGTGAGAAAATATTTTTAGCCAATGATTCATATTTTTGCCTGATTGGTGTTTAGAGGTCTATGGTGACAGAGCTCCCAGTAACTCTCACTCCATACCAGCCCTTCCAAAACTTGGTGTCCTGACCGCCATGCTCAAAAGAGATGAAGCGCAACCCCGGGCCGTAGCCAGTGAATGTGTGGCTCACCTATGACAGAAATGATAAAACAGTGTGTTTGCATGCACACACTTGAGTTGAACTGAATTAATACGGCAGGCTTTATAATAAAGAAACACTTGTATGATGTAGAACCTAAATATACCACTGTATAAATCACATGAAGATTTTAGGTCATTGATATGACAAGTGGTTTTGCATATCATTTGTTTTATATTTTCATATTAATTTCTTTAAAGCTTTTAGGTGGGTTTGTAATGCCAAACAGGACCACACTCATACCTTTCTCCAAGAGCAGTCTCCGCAGTCAGGGTCAAGGATCACTTTTTCCGGCTTAAACTCAGCGAGGACCTCTTGGTTTTTATCAAGTAGGACCACAGCGATCTTATAAATGCACCCACAGTCTGTTCGGCCAGAGTACCTAAACACGTTTAAAAGAAGTGATTGAATGGACAATGTGACAAAACAAAATTCCTCCCATTATGTCCATAACATCAAGGCTTACCAGTCCTCCACATTGACAGCTGGCTGTCTAAGATCTAAATATTTGGGGTCGTAACCCTCTGCCAGCAAGTTAATCACTTGTCTTTTTATACACGGCCTGGAACAGTGGATAGAAATGGACACACACAGATGTGCAATTGAACAACACACACCAAAACAAAAGCAGGGACATTGCGAGTGAAACACATGGATCCTTCTTCACCTGGTGCTTTTAAAGAAAAACACCCTTATTTTTTTCACCCATGTCTATTAAGATACTATTCGTTCTCTCTTACGCAAAAGAGGTGCAGAAGTATTTTGTGATTAATTCATTATCATAAGCGTATCCGCAGTCCCCCGGGATGTCCTCGATCCGCCACTGGTCGCCTCCATTCTCTGTCAACTGCCAGTATTTCAGACCATCTGATGAAAATACATGCGACAACATATCACATATTTAAAGTAATGATCTGAGCTGTCATGTGATAGCAAATGAGTTCTCCTTCATCTGAAACTACTACAGTACAGCGTTTTATTTTATTTTGTTATGCATGCAGTATGACGTCAATTAAAGGTGCAGTAAGTGCTTTCTGAGAAACGCTGTTGAAGTGGATGGGGCCGAGCACAATGTAGCCAATCAGCAGTAGGGGGCGTGTCTACTCATAATAGCGGAGGAGATAGCGTGAGCAAGAGGGAGATTATAAGAGCCTGTAGAAAGAGAGATGGCTGAGAGACATTACAAAAGAGAAATGGTCAGAAGAATGTCACTGGAAAATGAAGGGTTATGATCAGGCGAGAGCTTTAGGATCCGCATTAATATTATAAAAGCTTTCGTTGTTTCTGCTGTTTCAGAACCATACTGTTGTAGTAATGTGAGTAACAGGACAGTCTTGAGTGTCATTGTTTGTCTGGAGCTGGAGGTATTCCAGAAATCAAGGTTAACTTAACGTCACATATACATTTAATAACAATGTAGGCTTTTATAAAGATCCATTTGGTGATAAACTTTTAAATGCATCTCTCTCCGTATAAAAGACCCGCCGCTGCAGATCAACGAGCTATTCCATTTCTCTTCGATGCGGTTGGAAATTAAATGAAAAGAAATGTGGAGGATGTTAACTGAGAACTATGACAGGCCAGTTTACGGTGACAGAAGGCGTGCAGGATGTGATGTGATAGTGTGTCCCAAAGCTTGTGTACTCTTTTGCTACACACTCAAAAGTATGCACTTTTTCTTCACAAATATATAAGTTGGTGAATTGGAACACAGCATAAGAAGCAAGCCATACGTACGTCTTTTTTAAAAATGCCAATTTACATTCTCAGTGCATATTTTCATTCGAAATCCTTTAGCTATGGCTATTTACCCAGAAAAATGCTTCCATAGATTCCAAAGATTCCGGAAACTTGAGGTTAATCCTCTTACTCTGAGGAAACTTCCCAGGTATGTCGCATGACGGGCTTTCTGGAATACCCTGCAGGTGTGCTGATGGGGGCTAACACGTTACCAACTCTTATTTGTGTGTACTCTACTTTGCTCTACAAAGTTCTTCCTTTTGTTCGAGAACAAATTGTTCTTCTATGACATTCGCACGCATCTTCCGTTTTATTTTTTGGCGAATAATTATTTTGCTTCATTTCAGCTATGATAAAGAGATACACTAGCCTAGAGATACACACTCTTCCATTGTTTGTGCATTTTGGGAGAAGAAGAATGAAGGGAGGGTAGGTTTCAAGTTAAAGGTGCTGCAAGCGATTTGAGCTTCTCAGAAATCACTTGATGCACCTTTAACGAACTTCATGGGATGTTTGTACTTTTAAAAATGTATTTCTCACACTACAAGGCTGTTGTGTACTGCTAAATGTGATTAAAATGGTGACTAGTTGTTGTTTTTTTCTTATGCACTATTACCTAAAATCAATCTAAAAGTTTGAGGTTATCAATGTTGAAAACAATGCTGCTTAATATTCTTTTGAAACTGATACATTTTTTTTTTTTTTAGGATTCTGAACAGAAAGTTCGAATGAACAGTATTTATTTGAAATATAAATCTTTTGAGACATTATAAATGCCTTCACTGCCACATTTGATAAATCAAATTCATCCTAATATAAAACTTACCATCTCCATTAGGATTTTTTAGGAGGTTTCTATACATTTTGTTGAATCAGCTTTTCCTGCGAGAAAAAGGGCAGATAAAACAGTTTAAGAGTGACACTTTATGCAACAAAAAAAACTTTTCAAACTATTCGTTGCTGTGACTTCTGTATTGTTTTATCTTTTTAACATCAGCAATCCCTTTTGTCATTCATATGCCTGGGGTTGATTACATTACCTGGATCCTGCAGTAGTGCTTGAGCATTGACTTTCAGGACATTCATTCCCAGGAGACCAATGTGAAAGAAGGCATAAATTACACCCCACTATTAATGTGATGCTAAAGCCTACAACTTTAACCAGAACCGTTCATTATAAAGCAGTAGTGTTTCTTTTCCTTTAAATGAGAGGCATTTGCTCATTGAAAAGAGTGTACATGAGCTCTAGCTTAGCTCTTGCTGTAAACTTTAGCATTAGGAAGGAGTCTCTGCTCATTGATAAAGTAAATGTATCACAGCATACATATAAAAAAGCGATGAGTCATATAAATTGTACTTACAGTGAGAGTGCGTACAGTCAGCTGAGCCCAGTTCTGTCTGTGTGTGTGTGTGTGTTTGGTTGGTTATAGCTTCCTGTAGCTCCAACCCACCAACCCATCTGATGCCCCTGCAGAGCTCTCTGGTTGGTAGAATCAGGCACATGGGCCGTCCTGCAGCCGCAGCTGTATCCACCCCCGACACTTCTGCACAGCTCAGCACAGTGTACATTAGCACAAATGTCATTCAATCTACAGAGGAAAAAGCCTTGTCAAAGCCTTTTTTTTGTTTCTATATACCAGGGATGGGCAACGTCGGTTCTGGAGTGCTACTGTCCTGCAGAGTTTAGCTCCAGCCATGAAAATATAAAGCGTTTACTTCCTGTAGGCTATCCCTGCTTTTATGACACTACACTAAAAAAATACCCATCAAATTTACGGTAAAAAACCGGCAGCTCTGGTTGCCAGAACTTTACCGTAAAAAATACGGCAGTAACGTTTTAGGTTTTACGGGACAACAGGATATAATTTAAAGGTTTATAATGTGGTAATTACGGTTAAAAATTGTTTATTTTACAGTTAAAAACCCTATAATTTGAAAGTTTATATTGAAATAATTATGTGTACACACTACACTATAAAACTATATAATACTATGTAATATATATAAATAATGGTATAAATAATTATAACCACTATATAATAATGGTTAAAAAAATGTATTGAACTGAAATATTAAATTACCAACTTATTGAAATACTAATATCTGTTATTTTCCTTTTATATAATTTGACAATCACCAATGACAGTGGTGATGAGAATCACATGATGAATCAAAGCTCTTCACATGCAGCTTTTGGAGGGACAATATTTATATATATAGAAGGTGCACACACAAACACTAAACACAGTGCTTTATGTAAATACAAAAGTGCTTTATAAACACAGTTCATGCAGCCAAAAAAATAATGTTGGAGAGTCAAGGGTCAAGAGCCCAACTAAAGCAAACACTGCTCACCATCATGGTGACTTCAAATAAAACTATTATTTTAATTAAAACAGAAATTACAACAATAAAGTCAGTTTGGTTAGTAATGCATGAAGCTGGTAATGCTGTTTGTGGAGTTGTTTAATCCTCTGCTGAGATCTTCAGAGATGTAATGTTTTCTTTTATCTTCAGTTGATTTCATCTAAAGCTGTGGCTGAAGTCAGTCGTAGTTCTCGTGTTTCTCTTTCCTTCAGTGATTCTGTTCATTATCATCAGGTGTTGTAGTTGTATCAAATAAAATGTATTATAATCACATGTTGTAAATATAACAAAATATTCTGTTTAATAGTTAACAAAAGTCCACTGTGATTCAAACAAAAAATATATGCTTTTGGGTTTTCTATAATTTTCTGTTGGGATTTTACATTGTTTTTCTGTAAATTTCACGGGCATAAGGTTAGATCTATTGCAGTTATTCACCGTATATAGTAAGGAAACTTTGTGTTAACCAAATAACAGTTTTTAACTGTAGCATTTTTACAACTTTTGACCGTTAAAATCACGATCAATTTTTACAGTGTAAAATCCATGTCAAAAGTGTTAAAGAGGTCATGGCATTTTCTTTATTTATAATTATTTTAATGTTCTTTAAGGTTCACTTATAATGTTAATACATTTTTACACACACACACACAATATTGCCAACAGTATTGGGACACCCCTCCAAATCATTGAATTCAGGTGTTCCAATCACTTCCATGGCCACAGGTGTATAAATCAAGCACTAGGCGTGCAGACGCTTCTACAAACGTTTGTGAAAGAATGGGTCGCTCTCAGGAGCTCAGTTAACTCAAGCGTGGTACCGTGATAGGTTTCCACCTGTGCAATAAGTCCATTAATGACATTTCCTCACTACTACTAAATATTCCACAGTCAACTGTTAGTGAATAAATTGGAAGCAATTGGGAACAACAGCACCTCAGCCATGAAGTGTTAGGCCATGTAAAATCACAGAGCGGGTTCAAAAGTTGGTGACTTTCTGCAGAATCAATAGCTACAGACCTTGGAGAGTGAGTGGAATTGGTTTTCATGGCCAAATACACTCACCTAAAGGAATATTAGGAACACCATACACTGTAAACAATTATTTAGAAAAAAGTTACCTGGTTGCCTTAAAATTTTGAGTTCATTGAAATAAAATTTTTGAGTTAATACAATGAACATTTTTTGAGATTCAACAACCTTTATTAAAATATTATTTAAAGATTTTGTAAGCATATTGGGTAATTGTGTGTTTTATTTTTGATGACGCAGTGAAACAAGTTCAAGTTCAAGTTCAAGTTCAAGAGTTTTATTTGTCACATACACAGTTATACGGAATACAACCGGCAGTGAAATGTAAACAGGTCCGCTCCATGGACAGCAAATAACAATTAACAAAAAAGGCACAATAAATTATAAAATAGGAATAGGATAAGGTGCTATATATATATACATATGTAGAATTATGAATAAATCAAGTAAAAGAAATAAGAGATGTGGAATAAAATAAGTGAGATAAAGTAAACTGGAGACTATAAAAATAAATCTGTGGATAACAGAAGTGCAGGAGTGTAATGTGCAAACAGCATTATAATGAGTAGTTACATGAAACACAAGAATAAAGTGCAGTGCAATATCAGTATGTGAGTTTGTTAATACTGAAGTGAGGTGAAGTCACATGTAGTTAAGTGACAGCGTTCAGGAGTCTGATGGCCTGTGGGAAGAAACTCCTCCTGAGTCTCTCAGTTTTGGCCATCAGGCTACGGAAGCGCTTACCAGAAGGCAGCCGGGTGAAGTGGGGGTTGGCCGGGTGATTAATGTCCTTGATGATTTTTGTAGCTCTGCCTCTGCATCGTTTGATGTAGATGTCCTGCAGAGACGGGAGAGCTGACCCTGAGATGCGCTCGGACAAGCGCACCACTCTTTGCAGGGCTTTGCAGTCGTGACTGGTGCTGTTACCATACCACGCTGTGATGCACTGAGTCAGTAAACTTTCTATCGCCCCTGAATAGAAAGTTTTCAGGATAGCTGGTGAGACCCGGAATTTCCTCAGCTGGCGCAGGTGGAACAGTCTTTGCCTGGCCTTTTTCACCTGAGACTGGATATGTGCAGTCCAGGTCAGGTCCTCGGAGATGTTGACACCCAGGTATTTGAAGCTGCTCACTCTCTCTACTGGTGTCCCGCTGATCATGAGAGGGGAATATGACCGTTGCTGTCTCTTCCTGAAGTCCACAATCAGTTCTTTGGTCTTGTTCACATTCAGAAGAAGACAGTTGTCTTGGCACCATGATGTCAGTTGCTCCACCTCATCCAAGTATGCGGTCTCATTGTTGTTGGAAATGAGGGCCAGGACAACAGTATCATCCGCAAACTTGATGACAGAGGTGGAGCTGTGTGTGGACAAACAGTCATGCGTGTAGAGAGAGTAGAGCAGGGGACTGAGGACACAGCCCTGTGGAGCTCCCACACTCACGGTGATGGAGGTGGAGGTGAACTGTCCTACTCTCACCACCTGAGGTCTGCCAGTGAGGAAATCTTCAATCCAGTGACAGAGAGAAGAGTTCAGTCCGAGATCCAGGAGTTTGTTAGTTAGCTTAATGGGAACTATGGTGTTAAAGGCTGAACTATAGTCAATAAATAGCAGTCTTACATAGTTCCCATTCTTGCTGTCGATGTGTGTGAGGGAGGAGTGGAGGACGTGAGAGATGGCATCTTCAGTCGATCTATTGGGACGATAAGCGAACTGAAGAGGGTCCAAGGTGTCAGGGATGGAGGAGCAAATGTTGTTTTTGATGAGTCTCTCAAAGACCTTCATGACTAAAGACGTGAGAGCCACTGGGCGATAGTCATTTAGGCAAGAGGGTTTACTGTTCTTAGGGACAGGGATGATGGTGGATTTTTTGAATGAGGTTGGGACTACAGATGTAGCAAGGGACTCATTGAAGATGGATGTGAGGAGTCCAGCGAGCTGATCAGCACAGGACCGCAGGACACGACCTGAAACACCATCCGGACCAGCAGCTTTCCTAACATCCACACGTTTGAGTGTCTTACGAACGTCATCCCCCGAGACAGAGATCACGTGATTGTTGCAGCTCTGAGTGATTCTGTCTGACGCGTCACTCGGCGGTGTCGCGCTGCCGCGATTGCCATCAAAGCGAGCGTAGAAAGAGTTTAACTCGTTCACAAGCAACGGATCAGCTCTCACTTCTGCAGAGGATTTCGTTCCAAAAGCACAGATGGTCCTCAGTCCCTGCCACATCCGCCGGGAGTCGTTGAGTTGGAAATAAGACTCCACGCGATCCCTATAACGGAGCTTTGCGGCTTTAACGGCGCGTCGGAGAGCATAACACGATGATTTATAATCCCTCATATTCCCTGTTAGTAGACCGGCGTTGTATGCGGCAGTGCGGGCGTTCACTGCAGCGCGGATTGAACTGTCCACCCACGGTTTCTGATTAGAGAAGGACGTTATAGTTATTGTTTGTGTGGCTTGCTCTGTCAGTGTGTTGATGAAGCAGAGCGCCACATCAGTGAACTCGCTGACGTCCGATGAACTCGCCTCGATGAAATAGTGCTATTTTCAAGATTTATCAAATTTATGTGGTTCAGATACAATACTATTTTGAGTTTCTATTTATTTAAAAGAAATTCCTTCTTTGCATCAACTCAAATTTTTTATTTACTCAAACTCGAAGCTCCCTTTCCACCACATCCCAAAGATGCTCTATTGGGTTGAGATCTGGTGACTGTGGGGGCCATTTTAGTACAGTGAACTCATTGTCATGTTCAAGAAACTGATTTGAAATTATTCGAGTTTTGTGACATGGTGCATTATCCTGCTGGAAGTAGCCCTCAGAGGATGGGTACATGGTGGTCATAAAGGGATGGACATGGTCAGAAACAATGCTCAGGTAGGCCGTGGCATTTAAACAATGCCCTATTGGCACTAAGGGGCCTAAAGTGTGCCGAGAAAACATCCCCCACACCATTACACCACCACCAGCCTGCACAGTGGTAACAAGGCATGATGGATCCATATTCTCATTCTGTTTACGTCAAATTCTGAGTCTACCATCTGAATGTCTCAACAGAAATCGAAACTCATCAGACCAGGCAACATTTTTCCAGTCTTTAACTGTCCAATTTTGGTGAGCTTGTGCAATCTGTAGCCTGTTTGTCCTATTTGTAGTGGAGATGAGTGGTACCCGGTGGGGTCTTCTGCTGTTGTAGCCCATCCGCCTCAAGGTTGTGCGTGTTGTGGCTTCACAAATGCTTTGCTGCATACCTCGGTTGTAACGAGTGCTTATTTCAGTCAAAGTTGCTCTTCTATCAGCTTGAATCAGTCGACATATTCTCATCTGACCTCTAGCATCAACAAGGTATTTTCGCCCACAGGACTGCTGTATACTGGATGTTTTTCTCTTTTCACACCAGTCTTTGTAAACCCTAGAAATGGTTGTGTGTGAAAATCCCAGTAACTGAGAAGATTGTGAAATACTCAGACCGGCCAGTCTGGCACCAACAACCATGCCACGCTCACAATTGCTTAAATCACCTTTCTTTCCCATTCTGACATTCACCTGACCAGGACCACACCCCTAAATGCATTGAAGCAACTGCCATGTGATTGGTTGATTAGATAACTCCATTAAAGAGAAATTGAACATGTGTTCCTAATAATCCTTTATTAGTTGCAGAAGGAATTATGCATAGAAAGTTCCAGTTAATATGATCCAGGGTCAGAATTTTTTTTTTGTCAAAAAATGTCATCCTTGAATTACTGATGAAGCAACAGAAAGTCTGTATAGGTTCAAGTTCAAAGACTATTTGGCCACAAATAAGTTCAAAAGGTCATTCTTGAACCACTGCATAAGAATTAATCTATTTATATGTATAGAAGTTCAAGTTCATGGAATCCAGGGGCAGAATTTTAAGAAAAAATAATGATATTTGACCTTCTGGTAAAACATCAGAAAGCCTATACGTGTGAATTTAAATGTAAAGTTCAAAGACTTTTTGTCCAAAAATATATTCAAAAAGTCATACTTGAACTAAAGATGAAACAGCAGAAGGAATCTATTAGTAGGCATAGAAAGTTCAAGTTCATAGGATCCATACTCTATAACACTATAATAGTGATTGTATATATAATATATATTACAAATACCAAGTGCAATGCAAAGTGTGGGATGCAGTGGTGTAAAGCACGCCACCACTGGTCTCTAGAGCAATGGAGACAAGTTTTCTAGAGTGACCAGTCACGCTTCTCTGTCTGAAACATTTGTGTAAAAAAAAAATCCATATATAAAAGTTTATAAACTAAAATAACTAGCTGCAAACAGATATCTGTATGCATTTGATTTAAGTCAACACCGGTCACAAATTAGAAGTAAAAAAAGAGTTTTCAAAGAGAAGAGGATCTTTAGTTTGTTGCCCAGCACTAATTTCACAAATTAAAAACTAATTTCACAGTTCACAAATTTCCATTTTTTTGGTGAACTATCCCATTAAGTGATTGAATACCAGTGGACAGGGCCTTTGGTGAGATGATTTGAAACTCTTTGCGTTCAGTAGTCAGGGCACCGATCAGGACATAAGTCAACTAGCCTGACATGGTCATACTCAATTCTAGTCAGATTATGAGTCTGATGCTCCATTGGGCTGTGATTAGGGGGCGTGTTTCAACCGAACCAGGAAAGACCTGAATTGGATAGACCTACAACCAATCAGAGCAACGAAGCGACGCATTGTCAAATGTTAACAGAGCTCAACTTCACTGTGTTGCCAAGTCCGCGTTTTTTTTTCTGCGGGTTGTTTTCTATGTCCGCGGGTTGAAGCGACTATTATGTGACATATAGACCCATGAGTGCGAATTTTAGCAGGCAACCTTGCCAAAATAACACACACATTTTACCCCCCAAACGCCATTTTTTTCCGGTGAAGGTGAATGCATATACAAACAAGCTTTCTGTTTAAGATTTGAACAAATATAATCCAAGCCCTTTTGATGACGTGCATGATTACGTTACTGTTGATCATCTGTCCGTCATCGTCTAAAGCCCGCCCTGATGATTTCATTGGTCCGAACAGTTTCTGTTCTGGAATAATTACTCCTCTATGGATCGAGGTCAGACCGAACCTTCTGACCTAAAAATGTTGTGGGCGGGGCTAAGTTCGGCTGGCATCCAGGCTATAAGTCAACGGGATGACTCCCTGATCAGCGCCCTAACTACTGAACTAGGGAGCTGATTGAGACGCACCCTTCGTCATGTCTTGTTCTGAAGGCAGTCATATGCAAATGTTTTGTCAGTGTGATTTGCACAGATCCTGCACTATCAAAAAACGAGACAAATTATTGGATCTTGATTAAATAAATTCTTTGTTTGTAATGAGGAGGACATTTTAAGCTATGAGACTTCCAAGATGTTTTAATGGTACAAAATTGTCTTATATGGTAAATTTGATTTCAAATCTCATGAAAAAACAACTCTACGTTTTGCAAAAATATTTTTTGTGTAATGGAAGAAAGGTTCATATTTGCAAGTATTACTAACAAATACAGAATTAAGTTAATTATTACAGGATATTAGTTAATTCATTATTAAACGAAATTACTTCATTTGAGATTAGTTAACTGAGTCAGATGCACCTGCACTATAATTTTTTTTAAATGACCCCATGTGAAATAATGTAATGCAGTAATGCTAACATTTTTGAGTGAATTGGTCAGCTGAAGGAAGGAGCTGATCATTCTGCTGTAAAAAGGAAACAAAGTTTGGAAAGTTGGAACCTACCCTTGATTTTGGTTCTTGTTTCAAGGGTTTATTAATGTATAGCTCCCAATGTGGCATTAAAAAGAAGTCTAAATCATGCTGTCATCTGGTGGCATGACATAATCAAGGTGTATTAACACTTTCTTCATTTAGTGATAATTCAGATCGAATCTATTTAGTATTATTTTACTTTTTTGGAATATAACCATATCTGAAACATGACTTAATATAATTTTATATAAAAGGATATGAAATTATTTATTAATTATTTTTGCTATAGGATTTTTAAGTATAAGTTTTAATTTGTAGACTGTAATTATGTGTATTTAGTTTTAGACTGCAATTTTATGCAATTAATAATTTTTTTTTTTACTTTTACATTTTTCTGTTAATATTTATTGCAGTATGTTTCTCTTTAAAAATATCTAAACCTAGTCGGACAGAGTAAAAGTGTAAAATAAACAAAACTTTTGATGTAGTCCAACAAGTCAGACTTTTTACAGTAACAAACTCGTTATTTTTTTTTTTTTTTTAAATAAATCACACTTGGTTCGAATTTTTATCTAATTTAATTCTAATTACAATTGGTTAGTGTATAATATTCGCATTTGTAAGTGAATATTATATTTCTGGCCATTAAACTGACCAATAGATGTGTGATTCATATGAATCAACGGGGGGCTTTTATTTTGGCAGATGAGCAGATCGGTCTGTCTGGGTTTCACCCATCACATCTTCATCACATTCGGACATATATCATCACTGTTTTCTATCTCTCCTGCCACTGTCATCGTCTGTTTTTCGATCCAGGATAATTATCTGCCTCTTTTCCGTCGTGTGGTCCACTGTCTGTGTTTCAGCACCAGGTAAACGTGAATAAAACACCCCAAACACCAGTCACAAGAATGTTAGCATGACGGCTAGCCAATTAGCAAGTTCCAGCAGGGGAAGAAAAAAAGTGGATCAACTTTTGTTTAAAGACATTACAGTTCGAGCTAGTTGAAGATTTAGATGTGTAATATTGGGTATTGGTCATAATTAATGTGTTATGAATTATATAGTGCTATTAAACTTAACGTTAGATCAGGTAGTGCTAGCAGGCTAAGTTAACTGAGCTCGAGGACTGCCCATCAAAAAGATTAATAAAATAAATAACCCATATAACCATAACACCTTTAATTTGAGATGTGAAGATTAATGTATAAAGTTGTCAGAGGAATGTTTTTGCAGGGCTTTTAGGTGTGGAGAGGTAACGTTTATTTACGTGACGTGACTCTGCATTATATAATATCATAAATCCCTTTAAAAAAACTTGTTCACTAATCTGACACGATTCATCTATTTAGTGATCGATTAAACTGAACAGTTATACCAAGGTTTTTAAATAACAGTTTGGTCCAGTCAGATATTGATATGCGGCATATTATTATCATAACTGATAGTATGTACGTTATGCATCAAAACAGGAAAGTGTAATTCGATGTATTTGTATTTTGTCTGTTATTTTGACGATATATCTGTCATGATGTGAGTCGGATGTGGCCGAAAATGTGACCATAACCTAAAGCCGTTTTTTTTTACACTAGAAATGGACAACAGCTCGACGACTTGTCCCTTTGATACACAGGTAAAATAATTTGATTTTCTCATTTCTTACCCAGATATGTTTTTTTTTATTATTAATATTATTTTGGATGTTGTTGCTGTTGTGTCATTCCATCATTTCGGCATGGATATATTTTGATATTATATTTTTCAGAGGAAGTCATTGTTTTAGGCTATCTCATTAGCCATAGCTGGCTAACCCATCGATGCGGTTTAGTTTGATTAAATTAGAGGAGATATAGTTTTGTTTCTGCTTTTCCTCATTGTTCTCACAGCTTTCATACGAGATTTATTTTGTAACACTCGTTTTCATTCTCTCTTTGCCTGTACATGGAGTTGCTAACAAGCCTTTTAGTCACTCGGTAATATTCATTATATTACGAAATGATTAGTTTTGTCGATGCAGAAGGCGTTTTAATATATCAAGCAAATGTATATGGGTTTCGATCGTGTAATTGAATGACGGGGATGTGTCATTTACTCAGGTGTCAATATGTCGAATTTTTGCACAGTTGACAGAGCCAATGAGCGAATGCGCATGCGCGTACATTGCTTCACTCCCCAACCTCTGGTTGGGAAAGTAAAGCTTAGCACAATATGTAAGATTAAAGGCACAATATGTAAGATTAAAGGCACAATATGTAAAAAATTTTTAATTCAAATATCCAAGAGCAACAAGAACAATGTTTTATATTTCGTTGATTTGTGTACTTGCATTATCCAACATTTTTCCAAGAATGTTTAAATCAGGAGAAATAAGCAATTTTAACCAGGACAATCAATGACAGCCATGTGTTATCCTCGATTTCTGGAAATCATGGAAACACCAAAGACACTTTATTATATTTTGTGTTTTATTAGACAGGTGAGCAACTCTTTGGATACATTCATGGACATAAATCTAATCATTGTAATACAGCTCAACACAGTTAGGTTTATTGTTGAAATCTGTTTTTTTTTTGATTTACCGTGAGTACCATGTTTTACCATGCCTAATATCGATCTAGCTCACTGCAGTGTGACCAAGTGTCATAGCAGCCATCGAGCAAACACACAGAGGAGCATTATAACATAACATAACATAACATAACATAACATAACATAACATAACATAACATTCAGCACTCAAATAATGTATCTAATAAGATAAACAGCGCTGCGTTACCACACATACGCATGAGTGGAAGAAGCGGCAGCGGCAGCTGTGACATATATTTAAAGCTCAGCGAAATCAAGCTGTCATCAAGCTCTTGCTGCGAAAAATTACACAATGTGGCTTTAACTAGAGTTAAAAGTGCTTGCCTTTTAATATATAGAAAATTTCAGAAACGGTGCCCATTCACTTTTTCACCTGTCTTGGTTCCAGAAGTTTTCCATAGGGATTTAAAAAGAAAAAAATCTTTAAAAGTTATTAACCATAACCCAAACCAACCTGCTACAATGTAAACTAACATTAAATATTTTGATTTAAAGCAAAAATTATTTGAAATTCTGACTTTAAGGTAAAGTTGACACCTGTAATGAGTTGGAAAAAGTACAATTCGACTTGCAAACATCAAATGATGAATAAATTTGAACTGTTTTAAAGATGCTGATTTTTCTTTTGTATAGAAACACTATAATTTACATTTATTACAAATATACAAATATTTAAAGGGTTATTTCACCCAAAAATGAAATTGATGTCATTAATGACTCACCCTAATGTTGTTCCTCACCCGTAAGACCTCCGTTCATCTTCAGAACACAGTTTAAGATATTTTATATTTTAGTCCCAGAGCATATGCTGTCTAGCCTGACAAGCCAGACCCACATCAAGTGGAAACTCACCATTGGCAGGGGTCAATCCGAGGGGCGGGACAAATGTCCCTGTCCATGTCCAGAATACTAATAAAAACATCATCAAAGTAGTCCATATGTGACATCAGTTGGTTGATAAGAATCTCTTGAAGCATCGAAAATACATTTTGGTCCAAAAATATCAAAAACTACGACTTTATTCAGCATTGTCTTGTCTTCCGTGTTGCTCAAATAAAGAGTCAAACAGTCATGAATCAGTGAATCGATCAATGATTCGGATCGCCAATGTCACGTGATTTCAGCAGTTTGGATCACGTGTCAAACTGCTGAAATCACGTGACATTGGCGATACTCGTGGCAGATTAGGTTTGCTGCCGCTAGGGTGCATCTAGATTTCTAGGCTATTAATTTATAAGTTATTGTTAAAGATCAATTTCCCTGTAGAGACCGTGAATAGGATTTTTAGTTTTGTAATCCGACTGACGCATAGAGAGAGACAAATACAAGTAAGCCTTTCTATGTTGATTCTCTTGAGAAGTGTTAAGACTTTGACTCTGTAAGGCTTTCAGAATTGTGAATTTTTTGTGTGTTTTGTGCTTGTTTGAACATCACGACCAGCCCAAACACACCCGTGACTCAACTAATGGTTAATGGCCTTTGTTCAGGGTGGGACTACCTGTTTGAAAGCAGGCATTCGTTTTTGTTGTTTTAATACATTAAATGATGTTGGTGATGAAGAAATGACACATTTCAACAAATGTAATCCTGAGTCGTTTTGATGCATGGTTCACACATTCAAATTCGGATTAATATGATGCGTAATAGTGCTCTTGTGATTGCGCAAACTAAGTGCATGAATATTTAATGAGGCATGCATTGCTTCGTTTCTGATTGGCTGATTATCTTTGCTTAACAACATTTAGTTAATAATCTGGTGCTAATCCTTTTAAAAAGTGTGAAATGGTATGGCATTAACCTTTTACAAAGTAAAAAAGTATATGCTTAAATGATTATCATTATTGACTCCGTTTATATTGCAGGGATACAGTTCAACATTTAAGCGGAAACGGACAGTGGAAGATTTCAACAAGTTCTGCACATTTGTGCTGGCATATGCTGGTTATATTCCGTATCCACAGGAGGTGAGTATTATCATGTCTTAGTCATGTAACTGAGGAGATTGTGGTAAAAATGATACTCTTACTGTGCTTGTACGTTTGCTAGAAAGTGCTGTCAGTGTTGCAGGGTGAAGCGGCCTTGCATTTCCTCAAGATCGCTCTACGATCTGACACATCCGACCTCCAGAGGTTCCTATCCTTGGCAGTGGTGTAGCACTGGGTGCTTTTTCTTTCTTTTCTTTTTTTGGAGGTGCAACCCCTTATGAGCTGCTTTGCTGCTGATGCTCTTGTTTGATCCACAGAAATGGTGGTGGCTCTTATGTCACGGCCGCTGAGAGACATCTCCCTCCAAAAAAACCTCAGCCCTCCCTCCCAGGGTAAGAGGGCCACTCCAGTCTCCTCATTCTCATCTCAGACCCTGTCTCTAAGTGCCATTCTTCACAACAGCAGTGTGTGTGTATCCACAAACACTTCAGTTTCAGGTCTTCCCTTTAATGGATCCTTCAAATGGATGGAGGCTAAATCGAGGAAACTCTGTTTGCAGGGAAAGGCATGAGGGCAGATAATAGCTCCAAATGTTCCAAAACCTAGTGAGCTGTCTGCTGTCTACAGAGGTCGCTGCCTTCTAAGGGAGCATCCTAACTGCTAGAATTAAGTGCATGGGACACTCAAGTCTCAGTTGACACTTGTATGTTGTTTAAAATGAAAGTATCTAACAAATATTGGGCAGAATAGTCAGTTTTGGGTGCTAAGTAGTCAGTGAGGATAAATGATGATACTAACATTGTGGCACTCTCAGTTAATGATGAACATTCACTGTTAAGCAGGTAAAAAGGCAGTGGCAAATCAAACTTTTTATTTTTATGATTTTTTTTTTTAAATAGATGTGTATAACCTAGGTGGCCGATATGACCAAAATCTTATATCACGATATGATTAATTTCTTTTTTTAACGATAACGATTTATCACAATATAATTATTTTTTTGCTTTATATAAGGTTTTTATGATATAAGTTTTATATGCCATTGAGATTTCGTAATTCTTATCACCTTTTTCGTTATAAATTCAATTAAAAAAAAATTAAAAAAACTAATACCAGCCTAAAATAATATCAAGCTTACTGAAAGCAAGTAAACACTGATAAAAAACAACAACAGAAAAATCAAATTAAATGGACCTACCTGAAAAACTCCAAACAGTAGTAATAAGAAATACAACACAAAATGTACTCTTTACTGTGTAAATTAAAGCTGTAGTCTGTAATTTTTCCTCTTTGTCGCCATCTCTGTTCGAAAACTGCAATTGCAGTTATTCGCGGCATTATCAACTTCACGTGGGTTGTGCCTCGGTCGGCACAGCGCGGAGGAATCCATTGTTTTAAAGAGACTGTGCAGCTGTCAGTCACCGCGCCGGTGTGGATACTCTGTCATTCAGAAACACAGACCTTACTGTTTGAAAGTATGACTGACATAATAATGCCATTTGAATACGTAAGTAGCTAACAACTACTTTTGTTTTGACCAACTAAGGGGGGAAAAGCATTGCAATAAATCAAAAAGATTAAATCTGATGATCATTTATCATTATCACGTCAAACCATGCAAACTATAATTTTTCAAAATGTAAATGTTAACATCAGCAATGTGTGACTACATTTAATGTCCATTAGGGCTACCAGTAGTTCAGTTTCCATTTATGTGCAGTGTGGAGTAACGTTAGAGGTGATTTGCTTCCTCTCAGAGCTAGCACAAAAAAATTGATGTTTACTATAGCACATAGCAAAACGAGAAAGGCACATGCGAAAAGTGTGCTGCTGTTACATAGCCTAATTCAACCATTGATATGTCTTACCTGTCCAGCTGGGAAAAAACCCATTCAAAACATGGAGTTCACCTTTATTACCCTTGTTTTCGCATCGGCCTGGTTGTAGTCTCTTCTTTCTGTAGTCTCTCCGAAGTCCGAAGACTTTTGCATTTTTACAACGAACGAATGAATCGGAAATGGAGCAATATAACCTGCTTACCGGGACTTCTTTATGTGTACAGATGTGACCTTAAGACGCAAAGATATGCTTGAAGTTCCCACGGAAATCCATCAGTACCACTGGAATCAAAAACATTATTATAAGCTCACTGTTGTAAATCGAGCTACGTTAAGCAGATCGTTTTGAACACTGGCTGGTTATGTACTTGCTCAAATTTATTTTGAATAATTTTTAACCCCAAAAAGTTACAGACAGCAGCTTTAAATATGCACGTATTCTTATTAAAGTTACAAAAGTGATTCTGTCAAGAGCAGTTACGACAGCAGGATGCTGTCACTTTAAGACCGACTGCACAGATCCATTATACTCGTGTGTTTTCTTTCTCAACAGTATATGTCCACTTAAGACATAACTTACTTGCAAAGACATGGTCACTTTAGCCCTGTTTCCAATGAAATTACCCGGAACAATTTGTACCAGGAACTTTTTCCAGGAGCTTTTTTCCCCCCAGTCCTGCTACTGTCTGCGTTTCCACTGTGGTCTAAAGCAGTGGTTCTCAAACCCGTCCTGGGGACCCTCAACCAGTGCACATTTTGCATGTCTCCCTCATCTAACACACCTGATTCAAATCATCAGCTCATTAGTAGAGACTGCAAGACTTGAATTGGGTTTGTTTGATGAGGGAACATGCAAAATGTGCAATGGTGAGGGGTCCCTAGGACAGGTTTGAGAACCACTGGTCTAAAGTACCGTGAAGATTAGGCAAATTAGTCCGGTGATGTAGGGAACTTCATTTAGACCCTGTTTCCTATGGTCGAAACACACCGAGTACCACCCAAAGGTCCTAGTTCCTGGGGGAAGTTCCTGCGGTGGAAACACGGCTTTTGACACATAGGTATGTACATTTACCAGTTTAAGCAGAAATAGGCTGAATAAAGCACTCATTTCAGTTTTTTAAGTGCTTTTTATTACTTAGAATGAAATTTCCAGAGAATAAATGAAACATTTTTCTTGTGCCTTTGTATGTCTGAATCGGAATGCAAAAAAAGATGGTCTTGATATTGTTGTGGCAAAATGCAAATCTTGGTATAACCATATGTTTACCTTCCCATGGTGTGAGATATGCAGTAAATGACATACGTGTACTATGAGCTATACATGGGCTACGTGGCATCCTGACTTAAACAACGGCCTGTATGGAAATGTACTGAGAGGGGAGGATGCTGCCAACAGTATAAGAGATTGTGATTTCTGTTATGACTTCAGTGTACGCTTGGTGTGGCCTTGTGGTTGCATCAACCGTGCCTCTTTCTTGCAAGAAACTTTTTATTAAATAAACCTTTATAATTATAATTGGCTAATGTTTGTCTCTTATTCAGTCAAGCGACGGAGTTAATTATTTTGCCATTACAATATTTATAGAATACCGTCATCGAAGACGCTCTGTGAAGACATTTATGGTTGCAAGCCACAGACTGGTCTGATGAAACCTGCGACGATTAGTCTACTACTAAAGCATGGACTTTATGTAAACCATAGATCTACTTAATATGGACATATGCAGTTCATAGGGGCATAATAGCTTTACAGTTACAATATGAAATATTTAAAAATATAACGTTTTATATAGGTACCATTTAAATAACATTTTAGGCCTATATTTTTCTCACAACTGCGAGTTGTCAATTCAGAGAGGAAAAAGACAGAATAAATTAATTTATATTTTGCAATTCTGATTTCTCTTAGAATTGTGAAATATAAACTGAAATGCAAAAAAAGGTTTTATTGTTTTATTACGTGGCTTCCACAATGCTACTGTAGAACTGTTATTTTCTGTTATTTTCATAACTCATCATCGCTGTTTACAAACAAAACAGTCAGTAAAAAAATTATTCAAAAGAAATTAATATTTTATTTAGTAATGAATTATGAATTTAATTGATCAAAACTGATGATTTATTTCAGATAAAGGCTGTTTTAACTTTCTATTCATCATGGAATCCTGGAATTTCTTGAAGTAGTAATGGTGATAAAAATTTGCATCTACTTTGCATCCTAGGACTGAATTATATTCCAAAATCGCTTGCTGAATTCAGAACTGCACACTAGCATATTACTCTTACTATTTCTGCCATAGAAAGATATGGTAAATGAACGTAGTATACTAGTATGCGGTTCCAAATTTAGTAACTGTTTTACTGTATTTCTTGATCAAATAAATGTAGCCTTGGTGAGCACAAGACACTTTCAAAGACAGTGCGAACACACTTGTCAGTTGAATTCTCAGCAGGGACTGTCTCGTGCCACAGAAACAGTGTCTGGAAAAGTGTGCCTGAGGTCTTCAGACAGACTTGCCCACTTCCAGTCAAGTGAAAAGGGAAAAAAGCTATTTGATGTTGCCACTGTTTCCAAGTCATGATATAATAACACAAACGTTTCAATGCAAAACCATACATGCAAGATTACATCATTTAACGAAGAAAGGTCAGGAACAGATAATGTTTTGTCACTTGTTTTTTATTATAATTTTTTTAATGTGGCATGAGCATGATTTTAGACCTATTTGGATTTTATACCACATTATAAGATTATAATTGCATATAGAGAGTTAGTTGTGTATCTTGCAGGAGCACAGAGGTAGTTAGTGGTCGAGCAGACAAGATTTCTAATATAGCCAGATGCTTTTTTAATGCCTAGCATTACATGTTTAACCTTAATTCCTTAGTATTACACTTACTACAGCATGTGCAAAAATAAAAAGCTGTGAAGTTGTGAGAAAATATTTTTAGCCAATGATTCATATTTTTGCCTGATTGGTGTTTAGAGGTCTATGGTGACAGAGCTCCCAGTAACTCTCACTCCAAACCAGCCCTTCCAAAACTTGGTGTCCTGACCGCCATGCTCAAAAGAGATGAAGCGCAGCCCCGGGCCGTAGTCAGTAAATGTGTGGCTCACCTATGAGAGAAATGATAAAACAGTGTGTTTGCATGCACAAACTTGAGTTGAACTGAATTAATACGGCAGGCTTTATAATAAAGAAACACTTGTATGATGTAGAACCTAAATATACCACTGTATAAATATCACATGAAGATTTTAGGTCATTGATATGACTAGTGGTTTTGCATATCATTTGTTTTATATTTTCATATTAATTTCTTTAAAGCTTTTAGGTGGGTTTGTAATGCCAAACAGGACCACACTCATACCTTTCTCCAAGAGCAGTCTCCGCAGTCAGGGTCAAGGATCACTTCTTCCGGCTTAAACTCAGCGAGGACCTCTTGGTTTTCATCAAGTAGGACCACAGCGATCTTATAAATGCACCCACAGTCTGTTCGGCCAGAGTACCTAAACACGTTTAAAAGAAGTGATTGAATGGACAATGTGACAAAACAAAATTCCTGCCATTATGTCCATAACATCAAGGCTTACCAGTCCTCCACATTGACAGCTGGCTGTGCAATATCTAAATTTTCGGGGTAGTAACCCTCTGCCAGCAGGTCAATCACTTGTCTTTTTAAACACGGCCTGGAACAGCGGATAGAAATGGACACACACAGATGTGCAATTGAACAACACACACCAAAAACAAAAGCAGGGACAGTGTGAAACACATGGATCCTTCTTTCACCTGGTGCTTTTAAAGAAAAACACCCTTGTTTTTTTCACCCATGTCTATTAAGATACTATTCGTTCTCTCTTACTCAAAAGAGGTGCAGAAGTATTTTGTGATTAATTCGTTATCATAAGTGTATCCGCAGTCCCCCGGGATGTCCTCGGTCTGCCACTGGTCGCCTCCATTCTCTGTCAACTCCCAGTAATTCAGACCATCTGATGAAAATACATGCAACAACATATCACATATTTAGGTGGCTAAAGTAATGATCTGAGCTGGCATGTGATAGCAAATGAGTTCTCCTTCATCTGAAACTACTACAGTACAGCGTTTTATTTTATTTTGTTATGCATGCAGTATGACGTCAATTAAAGGTGCAGTAAGTGCTTTCTGAGAAACGCTGTTGAAGTAGTTGGGGCCGAGCACAATGTCAGCAGTCAGCAGTAGGGGGCGTGTCCACTCATAATAGGGGAGGAGATAGCGTGAGCAAGAGGGAGATTATAAGAAAGCCTGTAGAAAGAAAGATGGCTGAGAGACATTACAAAAGAGAAATGGTCAGAAGAATGTCACTGGAAAATGAAGGGTTATGATCAGGCGAGAGCTTTAGGATCCGCATTAATATTATAAAAGCTTTCGTTGTTTCTGCTGTTTCAGAACCATACTGTTGTAGTAATGTGAGTAACAGGACAGTCTTGAGCGTCATTGTTTGTCTGGAGCTGGAGGTATTCTAGAAATCAAGGTTAACTTAACGTCACATATACCTTTAATAACAATGTAGGCTTTTATAAAGATCCATTTGGTGATTAACTTTTAAATGCATCTCTCTCCGTATAAAAGACCCGCCGCTGCAGATCAACGAGCTATTCCATTTCTCTTCGATGCGGTTGGAAATTAAATGAAAAGAAATGTGGAGGATGTTAACTGTGAGAACTATGACAGGCCAGTTTACGGTGACAGGAGGCGTGCAGGATGCAATGTGATAGTGTGTCCCAAAGCTTGTGTACTCTTTTGCTACACACTCAAAAGTATACACTTTTTCTTCACAAAGGTATAAGTTGGTGAATTGGAACACAGCATAAGAAGCACGCCATACATACGTCTTTTTTAAAAATGCCAATTTACATTCTCAGTGCATATTTTCATTCAAAATCCTTTAGCTATGGCTATTTACCCAGAAAAATGCTTCCATAGATTCCAAAGATTCCGGAAACTTGAGGTTAATCCTCTTACTCTGAGGAAACTTCCCAGGTATGTCACATGACCGGCTTTCTGGAATACCCTGCAGGTGTGCTGATGGGGGCTAACACGTTACCAACTCTTATTTGTGTGTACTCTACTTTGCTGCACAAAGTTCTTCCTTTTGTTCGAGAACGAATTGTTTTTCTATGACATTCGCACGCATCTTCCGTTTTATTTTTTGGCTAAGAATTATTTTGCTTCATTTCAGCTATGATAAAGAGATACACTAGCCTAGAGATACACACTCTTCCATTGTTTGTGCATTTTGGGAGAAGAAGAATGAAGGGAGGGGAGGTTTCAAGTTAAAGGTGCCGCAAGCGATTTCTGAGAAGAAGAATAGATTCCGTTGAGCTTCTCAGAAATCGCTTGATGCACCTTTAACGAACTTCATGGGATGTTTGTACTTTTAAAAATGTATTTCTCACACTACAAGGCTGTTGTGTACTGCTAAATGTGATTAAAATGGTGACTAGTTGTTGTTTTTTTCTTATGCACTATTACCTAAAATCAATCTAAAAGTTTGAGGTTATCAATGTTGAAAACAATGCTGCTTAATATTCTTTTGAAACTGTGATACTTTTTTTTTTTTAGGATTCTGAACAGAAAGTTCAAATGAACAGTATTTATTTGAAATATAAATCTTTTGAGACCTTATAAATGCCTTTACTGTCACATTTGATAAATCAAATTCATCCTAATATAAAACTTACCATCTCCATTAGGATTTTTTAGGAGGTTTCTATACATTTTGTTGAATCAGCTTTTCCTGTGAGAAAAAAGGGCAGATAAAACGGTGTAAGACTGACACTTTATGCAACAAAAAAAAAACCTTTTCAAACTATTCGTTGCTGTGACTTCTGTATTGTTTTATCTTTTTAACATCAGCAATCCCTTTTGTCATTCATATGCCTGGGGTCGATTACATTTCCTGAATCCTGCAGTAGTGCTTGAGCATTGACTTTCAGGAGATTCATTCCCAGGAGACCAATGTGAAAGAAGGCATAAATTACACCCCACTATTAATGTGATGCTAAAGCCTACAACTTTAACCAGAACCGTTCATTATAAAGCAGTAGTGTTTCTTTTCCTTTAAATGAGAGGCATTTGCTCATTGAAAAGAGTGTACATGAGCTCTAGCTTAGCTCTTGCTGTAAACTTTAGCATTAGGAAGGAGTCTCTGCTCATTGATAAAGTAAATGTATCACAGCAACATATAAAAAAAGCGATGAGTCATATAAATTGTACTTACAGTGAGAGTGCGTACAGTCAGCCGAGCCCAGTTCTGTCTGTGTGTGTGTGTGTGTGTTTGGTGGGTTGGAGCTTCCTGTAATCTGATGCCTCTGCAGAGCTCTCTGGTTGGTAGAATCAGGCACATGGGCCGTCCTGCAGCCGCAGCTGTATCCACCCCCGACACTTCTGCACAGCTCAGCACAGTGTACATTAGCACAAATGTCATTCAATCTACTGAGGAAAAAGCCTTGTCAAAGCCTCTTTTTTTTCTATATACCAGGGATGGGCAAAGTCGGTCCTGGAGTGCTACTGTCCTGCAGAGTTTAGCTCCAGCCATGAAAATATAAAGCGTTCACTTCCTGTAGGCTATCCCTGCTTTTATGACACTAAAATCCATGTCAAAAGTGTTAAAGAGGTCATGGCATTTTCTTTATTTATAATTATTTTAATGTTCTTTAAGGTTCACTTATAATGTTAATACATTTTTACACACACACACACACACACACACACACACACACACACACACACACAATATTGCCAAAAGTATTGGGACACCCCTCCAAATCATTGAATTCAGGTGTTCCAATCACTTCCATGGCCACAGGTGTATCAAATCAAGCACTTGGCGTGCAGACGCTTCTACAAACGTTTGTGAAAGAATGGGTCGCTCTCAGGAGCTCAGTTAACTCAAGCGTGGTACCGTGATAGGTTGCCACCTGTGCAATAAGTCCATTAATGACATTTCCTCACTACTACTAAATATTCCACACTCAACTGTTAGTGAATAAATTGGAAGCAATTGGGAACAACAGCACCTCAGCCATGAAGTGTTAGGCCATGTAAAATCACAGAGCGGGTTCATGCTGAGGGTCACAGTGTGCAAAAGTCGGTGACTTTCTGCAGAATCAATAGCTACAGACCTTGGAGAGTGCGTGGAATTGGTTTTCATGGCCAAATACACTCACCTAAAGGAATATTAGGAACACCATACACTGTAAACAATTATTTAGAAAAAAAGTTACCTGGTTGCCTTAAAATTTTGAGTTCATTGAAATAAATTTTTTGAGTTAATACAATGAACATTTTTTGAGATTCAACAACCTTTATTAAAATATTATTTAAAGATTTTGTAAGCATATTGGGTAATTGTGTGTTTTATTTTTGATGACGCAGTGAAACATGCCAAATAGTGCTATTTTCATGATTTATCAAATTTATGTGGTTTAGATACAATACTATTTTGAGTTTCTATTTATTTAAAAGAAATTCCTTCATTGCATCAACTCAAATTTTTTATTTCAATAAACTCAAACTCAAAGCTCCCGTTCCACCACATCCCAAAGATGCTCTATTGGGTTGAGATCTGGTGACTGTGGGGGCCATTTTAGTACAGTGAACTCATTGTCATGTTCAAGAAACTGATTTGAAATGATTCGAGTTTTGTGATATGGTGCATTATCCTGCTGGAAGTAGCCCTCAGAGGATGGGTACATGGTAGTCATAAATGAATGGACATGGTCATAAACAATGCCGTGGCATTTAAACAATGCCCTATTGGCACTAAGGGGCCTAAAGTGTGCCGAGAAAACATCCCCCACACCATTACACCACCACCACCAAACTGGACAGTGGTAACAAGGCATGATGGATCCATATTCTCATTCTGTTTACGTCAAATTCTGAGTCTACCATCTGAATGTCTCAACAGAAATCGAAACTCATCAGACCAGGCAACATTTTTCCAGTCTTCAACTGTCCAATTTTGGTGAGCTTGTGCAATCTGTAGCCTGTTTGTCTTATTTGTAGTGGAGATGAGTGGTACCCGGTGGGGTCTTCTGCTGTTGTAGCCCATCCGCCTCAAGGTTGTGCGTGTTGTGGCTTCACACATGCTTTGCTGCATACCTCGGTTGTAACGAGTGGTTATTTCAGTCAAAGTTGCTCTTCTATCAGCTTGAATCAGTCGACATATTCTCATCTGACCTCTAGCATCAACAAGGTATTTTCGCCCACAGGACTGCTGTATACTGGATGTTTTTCCCTTTTCACACCATTCTTTGTAAACCCTAGAAATGGTTGTGCGTGAAAATCCCAGTAACTGAGCAGATTGTGAAATACTCAGACCGGCCCGTCTGGCACCAACAACCATGCCACGCTCACAATTGCTTAAATCACCTTTCTTTCCCATTCTGACATTCACCTGACCAGGACCACACCCCTAAATGCATTGAAGCAACTGCCATGTGATTGGTTGATTAGATAACTCCATTAATGAGAAATTGAACATGTGTTCCTAATAATCCTTTATTAGTTGCAGAAGGAATCTATTATGCATAGAAAGTTCCAGTTAATATGATCCAGGGTCAGAATTTTTTTTTTGTCAAAAAATGTCATCCTTGAATTACTGATGAAGCAAAAGAAAGTCTGTATAGGTTCAAGTTCAAAGACTATTTGGCCACAAATAAGTTCAAAAGGTCATTCTTGAACCACTGCATCAGAATGAATCCATTTATATGTATAGAAGTTCAAGTTCATGGAATCCAGGGGCAGAATTTTAAGAAAAAAATAATGATATTTGACCTTCTGGTAAAACATCAGAAAGCCTATACGTGTGAATTTAAATGTAAAGTTCAAAGACTTTTTGTCCAAAAATATATTCAAAAAGTCATATTTGAACTAAAGATGAAACAGCAAAAGGAATCTATTAGTAGGCATAGAAAGTTCAAGTTCATAGGATCCACACTCTATAACACTATAATAGTGATTGTATATATAATATATATTACAAATACCAAGTGCAATGCAAAGTGTGGGATGCAGTGGTGTAAAGCACGCCACCACTGGTCTCTAGAGCAATGGAGACAAGTTTTCTAGAGTGACCAGTCACGCTTCTCTGTCTGAAACAGTTGTGTAAAAAAAAAATCCATATATAAAACTTTATAAACTAAAATAACTAGCTGCAAACAGACATCTGTATGCATTTGATTTATGTCAACACCGGTCACAAATTAGAAGTAAAAAAAGAGTTTTCAAAGAGAAGAGGATCTTTAGTTTGTTGCCCAGCACTAATTTCACAAATTAAAAACTAATTTCACAGTTCACAAATTTTCATTTTTTGGTGAACTATCCCATTAAGTGATTGAATACCAGTGGACAGGGCCTTTGGTGAGATGATTTGAAACTCTTTGCGTTCAGTAGTCAGGGCACCGATCAGGACATAAGTCAACTAGCCTGACGTGGTCATACTCAATTCTAGTCAGATTATGAGTCTGATGCTCCATTGGGCTGTGATTATGGGGCGTGTTTCAACCGAACCAGGAAAGACCTGAATTGGATAGACCTACAACCAATCAGAGCAACGAAGCGACGCATTGTCAAATGTTAACAGAGCTCAACTTCACTGTGTTGCCAAGTCCGTGTTTTTTTCTTCTGCGGGTTGTTTTCTATGTCCGCGGGTTGAAGCGACTATTATGTGACATATAGACCCATGAGTGCGAATTTTAGCAGGCAACCTTGCCAAAATAACACACATTTTACCCCCCAAACGCCATTTTTTTCCGGTGAAGGTGAATGCATATACAAACAAGCTTTCTGTTTAAGATTTGAACAAATATAATCCAAGCCCTTTTGATGACGTGCATGATTACGTTACTGTTGATCATCTGCCCGTCATCGTCTAAAGCCCGCCCTGATGATTTCATTGGTCCGAACAGTTTCTGTTCTGGGATAATTACTCCTCTATGGATCGAGGTCAGACCGAACCTTCTGACCTAAAAATGTTGTGGGCGGGGCTAAGTTCGGCTGGCATCCAGGCTATAAGTCAACGGGATGACTCCCTGATCAGCGCCCTAACTACTGAACTAGGGAGCTGATTGAGACGCACCCTTCGTCATGTCTTGTTCTGAAGGCAGTCATATGCAAATGTTTTGTCAGTGTGATTTGCACAGATCCTGCACTATCAAAAAAAGCGAGACATTATTGGAGCTTGATTAAATAAATTCTTTGTTTGTAATGAGGAGGACATTTTAAGCTATGAGACTTCCAAGATGTTTTAATGGTACAAAATTGTCTTGTTAAAAGATCATGGCAAATTTGATTTCAAATCTCATGAAAAAAACAACTCAGTACATTTTGCAAAAATATTTTTGTGTAATGGAAGAAAGGTTCATATTTGCAAGTATTACTAACAAATACAGAATTAAGTTAATTATTACAGGATATTAGTTAATTCATTATTAAATTAAATTACTTCATTTGAGATTAGTTAACTAAGTCAGATGCACCTGCACTATAATTTTTAAAAAATGACCCCATGTGAAATAATGTAATACAGTAATGCTAACATTTTTGAGTGAATTGGTCAGCTGAAGGAAGGAGCTGATCATTCTGCTGTAAAAAGGAAACAAAGTTTGGAAAGTTGGAACCTACCCTTGATTTTGGTTCTTGTTTAAAGGGTTTATTAATGTATAGCTCCCAATGTGGCATTAAAAAGAAGTCTAAATCATGCTGTCATCTGGTGGCATGACATAATCAAGGTGTATTAACACTTTCTTCATTTAGTGATAATTCAGATCGAATCTATTTAGTATTATTTTACTTTTTTGGAATATAGCCATATCTGAAACATGACTTAATATAATTTTATATAAAAGGATATGAAATTATTTATTAATTATTTTTGCTATAGGATTTTTAAGTATAAGTTTTAATTTGTAGACTGTAATTATGTGTATTGTGTTTTAGACTGCAATTTTATGCAATTAATAATTTTTTTTTTACTTTTACATTTTTCTGTTAATATTTATTGCAGTATGTTTCTCTTTAAAAATATCTAAACCTAGTCGGACAGAGTAAAAGTGTAAAATAAACAAAACTTTTGATGTAGTCCAACAAGTCTTTTTACAGTAACAAACTCGTTTTTTTTTTAGTTTTTTTTTTTTTTAAATAAATCACACTTGGTTCGAATTTTTATCTAATTTAATTCTAATTCCAATTGGTTAGTGTATAATATTCGCATTTGTAAGTGAATATTATATTTCTGGCCATTAAACTGACCAATAGATGTGTGATTCATATGAATCATAGGGGGGCTTTTATTTTGGCAGATGAGCAGATCGGTCTGTCTGGGTTTCACCCATCACATCTTCTTCACATTCGGACATATATCATCACTGTTTTCTATCTTTCCTGCCACTGTCATCGTCTGTTTTTCGATCCAGGATAATTATCTGCCTCTTTTCCGTCGTGTGGTCCACTGTCTGTGTTTCAGCACCAGGTAAACGTAAATAAAACACCCCAAACACCAGTCACAAGAATGTTAGCATGACGGCTAGCCAATTAGCAAGTTCCAGCAGGGGAAGAAAAAAAGTGGATCAACTTTTGTTTAAAGACATTACAGTTCGAGCTAGTTGAAGATTTAGATGTGTAATATTGGGTATTGGTCATAATTAATGTGTTATGAATGATATAGTGTTATTAAACTTAACGTTAGATCAGGTAGTGCTAGCAGGCTAAGTTAACTGAGCTCGAGGACTGCCCATCAAAAAGATTAATAAAATAAATAACCCATATAACCATAACATACCTTTAATTTGAGATGTGAAGATGAATGTATAAAGTTGTCAGAGGAATGTTTTTGCAGGGCTTTTAGGTGTGGAGAGGTAACGTTAATTTACGTGACGTGACTCTCTGCATTATATAATATCATAAATCCCTTTAAAAAAAACTTGTTCACTAATCTGACACGATTCATCTATTTAGTGATCGATTAAACTGAACAGTTATACCAAGGTTTTTAAATAACAGTTTGGTCCAGTCAGATATTGATATGCGGCATATTATTATCATAACTGATAGTATGTACGTTATGCATCAAAACAGGAAAGTGTAATTCGATGTATTTGTATTTTGTATGTTATTTTGACGATATATCTGTCATGATGTGAGTCGGATGTGGCCTAAAATGTGACCATAAACTAAAGCCGTTTTTTTTTTTACACTAGAAATGGACAACAGCTCGACGACTTGTCCCTTTGATACACAGGTAAAATAATTTGATTTTCTCATTTCTTACCCAGATATGTTTTTTTTTTATTATTAATATTATTTTGGATGTTGTTGCTGTTGTGTCATTCCATCATTTCGGCATGGATATATTTTGATATTATATTTTTCAGAGGAAGTGTCATTGTTTTAGGCTATCTCATTAGCCATAACGCTAGCTGGCTAACCCATCGATGCGGTTTAGTTTGATTAAATTAAAGGAGATATAGTTTTGTTTCTGCTTTTCCTCATTGTTCTCACAGCTTTCATACGAGATTTATTTTGTAACACTCGTTTTCATTCTCTCTTTGCCTGTACATGGAGTTGCTAACAAGCCTTTTAGTCACTCGGTAATATTCATTAAATTACGAAATGATTAGTTTTGTCGATGCAGAAGGCGTTTTAATATATCAAGCAAATTCATTTGGTTTTCGATCGTGTAATTGAATGACGGGGATGTGTCATTTACTCAGGTGTCAATATGTCGAATTTTTGCACAGTTGACAGAGCCAATGAGCGAATGCGCATGCGCGTACATTGCTTCACTCCCCAACCTCTGGTTGGGAAAGTAAAGCTTAGCACAATATGTAAGATTAAAGGCACAATATGTAAAATTAAAGGCACAATATGTAAGATTTTTTTAATTCAAATATCCAAGAGCAACAAGAACAATGTTTTATATTTCGTTGATTTGTGTACTTGCATTATCCAACATTTTTCCAAGAATTTTTAAATCAGGAGAAATAAGCAATTTTAACCAGGACAATCAATGACAGCCATGTGTTATCCTCGATTTCTGGAAATCATGGAAACACCAAAGACACTTTATTATATTTTGTGTTTTATTAGACAGGTGAGCAACTCTTTGGATACATTCATGGACATAAATCTAATCATTGTAATACAGCTCAACACAGTTAGGTTTATTGTTGAAATCTCGTTTTCTTGATTTACCGTGAGTACCATGTTTTACCATGCCAAATATCGATCTAGCTCACTGCAGTGTGACCAAGTGTGGCAGCAGTTGGGGCGGCAGTGGCTCAGTGGTTCATGTAGGTTGTCTACAAACCAGAAGGTTGGTGGTTCAATCCCCGGTTCCACCTGACCAAGTGTCGAGGTGTCCATGAGCAAGACACCTAACCCCAGCTGCTCCCGGCGAGCTGGATGGTGCCTTACATGGCTGACATCGCCGTCGGTGTGTGAATGGGTGAATGTGAGGCAAAAATGTAAAGCGCTTTGGATAAAAGCGCTATATAAATGCAGTCCATTTACCATTTACCAAGTGTCATAGCACCCATCGAGCAAACACACAGAATAGCATTATAACATAACATAACATAACATAACATAACATAACATTCAGCACTCAAATAATGTATCTAATAAGATAAACAGCGCTGCGTTACCACACATACGCATGAGTGGAAGAAGTGGCAGCGGCAGCTGTGACATAATCAAAGCTCAGCGAAATCAAGCCGTCATCAAGCTCTTGCTGCGAAAAATTACACAATGTGGCTTTAACTAGAGTTAAAAGTGCTTGCCTTTTAATATATAGAAAATTTCAGAAACGGTGCCCATTCACTTTTTTACGTCTTGGTTCCAGAAGTTTTCCATAGGGATTTAAAAAGAAAAAAATCTTTAAAAGTTATTAACCATAACCCAAACCAACCTGCTACAATGTAAACTAACATTAAATATTTTGATTTAAAGCAAAAATTATTTGAAATTCTGACTTTAAGGTAAAGTTGACACCTGTAATGAGTTGGAAAAAGTAAAAAAAAATTTGTATAGAAACACTATAATTTACATTTATTACAAATATACAAATATTTAAAGGGTTATTTCACCCAAAAATGAAATTGATGTCATTAATGACTCACCCTAATGTTGTTCCTCACCCGTAAGACCTCCGTTCATCTTCACAACACAGTTTAAGATATTTTATATTTTAGTCCCAGAGCATATGCTGTCTAGCCTGACAAGCCAGACCCACATCAAGTGGAAACTCACCATTGGCAGGGCTCAATCCGAGGGGCGGGTCAAACGGTTGTCTTTCAAACTCCCTCTGCACGGCGTGCACGCAATTGGATAGTGCTACAACCAACCAGAGCTCGTTGACAGATTAAACTTTCGCAGTATCCGGTCGGCAAAACTCTGAACACATCTTTCCTTCTTAAGAATGACTTCAGTGCCGTTCTTTGTTCTTTTCTCAGAGAAAAGCTTAACTCAAGGTCTTATCAGAGTCGCGGTCAAAGCTGATTCAAATGACCACCGTTCGCCAGTTTCTGTGTTTACTAGAAGCACGCAAGCGCAACTTGGACGTCATTATGTTAAGCCTCGCCCACCGACTCTATACACAATGTGATTTGCCCGACCAGAGTTTGGCGTTTACAGCTCAGAAGTGTATTGAGAGTTATTAGACGACACTCGCGGGCAGATTAGATTTGCTGCTGCTAGGGTGTGTCTAGATTTCTAGCCTATATGCTGTCTATGCACACTTTACTGTCCATGTCCAGAATACTAATAAAAACATCATCAAAGTAGTCCATATGTGACATCAGTTGGTTGATAAGAATCTCTTGAAGCATCGAAAATACATTTTGGTCCAAAAATATCAAAAACTACGACTTATTTCAGCATTGTCTTCTCTTCCATGTTGCTCAATTAAAGAGTCAAACAGTCATGAATCAGTGAATCGATCAATGATTCAGATTGCCAATGTCACGTGATTTCAGCAGTTTGGATCACGTGTCAAACTGCTGAAATCACGTGACATTGGCGATACTCGTGGCAGATTAGGTTTGCTGCCGCTAGGGTGCGTCTAGATTTCTAGGCTATTAATTTATAAGTTATTGTTAAAGATCAATTTCCCTGTAGAGACCGTGAATAGGATTTTTAGTTTTGTAATCCTACCGATGCATAGAGAGAGACAAATACAAGTAAGCCTTTCTATGTTGATTCTCTTGAGAAGTGTTCAGACTTTGACTCTGTAAGGCTTTCAGAATTGTGAATTTTTTGTGTGTTTTGTGCTTGTTTGAACATCACGACCAGCCCAAACACACCCGTGACTCAACTAATGGTTAATGGTCTTTGTTCAGGGTGGGACTACCTGTTTGAAAGCAGGCATTCGTTTTTGTTGTTTTAATACATTAAATGATGTTGGTGATGAAGAAATGACACATTTCAACAAATGTAATCCTGAGTCGTTTTGATGCATGGTTCACACTTTCAAATTTGGATTAATATGATGCGTAATAGTGCTCTTGTGATTGCGCAAACTAAGTGCATGAATATTTAATGAGGCATGCATTGCTTCGTTTCTGATTGGCTGATTGTCTTTGCTTAACAACATTTAGTTAATAATCTGGTGCTAATCCTTTTAAAAAGTGTGAAATGGTATGGCATTAACCTTTTACAAAGTAAAAAAGTATATGCTTAAATGATTACCATTATTGACTCCGTTTATATTGCAGGGATACAGTTCAACATTTAAGCGGAAACGGACAGTGGAAGATTTCAACAAGTTCTGCACATTTGTGCTGGCATATGCTGGTTATATTCCGTATCCACAGGAGGTGAGTATTATCATGTCTTAGTCATGTAACTGAGGAGATTGTGGTAAAAATGATACTCTTACTGTGCTTGTACGTTTGCTAGAAAGTGCTGTCAGTGTTGCAGGGTGAAGCGGCCTTGCATTTCCTCAAGATCGCTCTACGATCTGACACATCCGACCTCCAGAGGTTCCTATCCTTGGCAGTGGTGTAGCACTGGGTGCTTTTTCTTTCTTTTCTTGTTTTGGAGGTGCAACCCCTTATGAGCTGCTTTGCTGCTGATGCTCTTGTTTGATCCACAGAAATGGTGGTGGCTCTTATGTCACGGCCGCTGAGAGACATCTCCCTCCAAAAAAACCTCAGCCCTCCCTCCCAGGGTAAGAGGGCCACTCCAGTCTCCTCATTCTCATCTCAGACCCTGTCTCTAAGTGCCATTCTTCACAACAGCAGTGTGTGTGCATCCACAAACACTTCAGTTTCAGGTCTTCCCTTTAATGGATCCTTCAAATGGATGGAGGCTAAATCGAGGAAACTCTGTTTGCAGGGAAAGGCATGAGGGCAGATAATAGCTCCAAATGTTCCAAAACCTAGTGAGCTGTCTGCTGTCTACAGAGGTCACTGCCTTCTAAGGGAGCATCCTAACTGCTAGAATAAAGTGCATGGGACACTCAAGTCTCAGTTGACACTTGTATGTTGTTTAAAATGAAAGTATCTAACAAATATTGGGTAGAATAGTCAGTTTTGGGTGCTAAGTAGTCAGTGAGGATAAATGATGATACTAACATTGTGGCACCCTCAGTTAATGATGAACATTCACTGTTAAGCAGGTAAAAAGGCAGTGGCAAATCAAACTTTTTATTTTTATGATATTTTTTTTTAAATAGATGTGTATATTTAATGTGTGTACCAATTATGTGTACCAAAATCTTATATCACGATATGATTCATTTCTTTTTTTCACGATAACGATTTATCACAATATAATTATTTTGCTTTATATAAGGTTTTTACAATATAAATTTTATATGCCATTGAGATTTCGTAATTCTTATCACCTTTTTCATTATAAATTCAATTAAATAAAATAATTAAAAAACTAATACCAGCCTAAAATAATATCAAGCTTACTGAAAGCAAGTAAACAGTGATAAAAAACAACAACAGAAAAGACAAATTAAATGGACCTACCTGAAAAACTCCAAACAGTAGTAATAAGAAATACAACACAAAATGTACTCTTTACTGTGTAAATTAAAGCTAAAGTCTGTAGTTTTTCCTCTTTGTCGCCATATCTGTTCGAAAACTGCAATTGCAGTTATTCGCGGCATTATCAACTTCACGTGGGTTGTGCCTCGGTCGGCACAGCGCGGAGGAATCCATTGTTTTAAAGAGACTGTGCAGCTGTCAGTCACCGCGCCGGTGTGGATACTCTGTCATTCAAAAACACAGACCTTACTGTTTGAAAGTATGACTGACATAATAATGACATTTGAATACGTAAGTAGCTAACAACTACTTTTGTTTTGACCAACTAAGGGGGGAAAAGCATTGCAATAAATCAAAAAGATTAAATCTGATGATCATTTATCATATCACGTCAAACCATGCAAACTATAATTTTTCAAAATGTAAATGTTAACATCAGCAATGTGTGACTACATTTAATGTCCATTAGGGCTACCAGTAGTTCAGTTTCCATTTATGTGCAGTGTGGAGTAACGTTAGAGGTGAATTGCTTCCTCTCAGAGCTAGCACAAAAAAATTGATGTTTACTATAGCACATAGCAAAACGAGAAAGGCACAACAAAGAAAACTCCATAACGTAATGCATTATTCGAAAAGTGTGCTGCTGTTACATAGCCTAATTCAACCATTGATATGTCTTACCTGTCCAGCTGGGAAAAAAGCTGAAAAACCCATTCAAAACATGGAGTTCACCTTTATTATCCTTGTTTTCGCATCGGCCTGGTTGTAGTCTCTTCTTTCTGTAGTCTCTCCGAAGTCCGAAGACTTTTGCATTTTTACAACGAACGAATTAATCGGAAATGGAGCAATATAACCTGCTTACCGGGACTTCTTTATGTGTACAGATGTGACCTTAAGACGCAAAGATATGCTTGAAGTTCCCACGGAAATCCACCAGTACCACTGGAATTAAAAACATTATTATAAGCTCACTGTTGTAAATCGAGCTACGTTAAGCAGATAGTTTTGAACACTGGCTGGTTGTGTACTTGCTCAAATTTATTTTGAATAATTTTTAACCCCAAAAAGTTACGGACAGCAGCTTTAAATATGCACGTATTCTTATTAAAGTTACAAAAGTGATTCTGTCAAGAGCAGGTACGACAGCAGGATGCTGTCACTTTAAGACCGACTGCACAGATCCATTATACTCGTGTGTTTTCTTTCTCAACAGTATATGTTCACTTAAGACATAACTTACTTGCAAAGACATGGTCACTTCAGCCCTGTTTCCAATGAAATTACCCGGAACAATTTGTACCAGGAACTTTTTTCCAGGAGCTTTTTTTCCCCCAGTTCTGCTACTGTCTGCGTTTCCACTGTGGTCTAAAGTACCGTGAAGATTAGGCAAATTAGTCCGGTGTTCGAGGGAACTTCATTTAGACCCTGTTTCCTACGGTCGAAACACACCGAGTACCACCCAAAGGTCCTAGTTCCTGGGGAAAGTTCCTGCGGTGGAAACACGGCTTTTGATACATAGGTATGTACATTTACCAGTTTAAGCAGAAATAGGCTGAATAAAGCTCTCATTTCAGTTTTTTAAGTGCTTTTTATTACTTCGAATGAGAAATTTCTATCTAGATACACCACGGGTCTCCTTACAGTGAAGTCGCCAAAGCCAATAAACTCACTACTCAAAAATCAAATACTGGTCAGCATTTGCTTGTAGCAGTTGCTGCACACTTTCAGAAATCCTCCTCCACCCCAGCTCCACCTGTGTAAATCTGCTATGGGTAATTAATGTGCTGCACATGTATATTGTACAGCAGCAGCAGCACGTCATGTATGTATTGGCAGTAGCAAGTCCCGTACTTGCTCTGCAGCAGATCTATTCTGCAAGACCAAACATATCAACATTATCAAATCCATTACCATGCCAATCACTCGAAAAGCATAACAGATGTATCCTACTTTGATTGAGCTTGTTGCGGTGCATTCTGGGTACACTTTCTTTGTGAAGATATCTTTGAAACTTGCACCTTTTGAAACAGCTTGTCCTGCTATCTGATGTCTAGGTAGGCAACTCACTGTGTTTTGGAACCGCGAGTGCAGTCATAATATACATTTTCACATCCTTTCAGCTTAAAGAGTGTGTTTTCAGAAATATAATTTATTCTTTATTTGCTTACTACTTGCTTTGTTTTTGCAGGCTACTCAGCACAAAGGAGACATAGCACTTCATAGCACACAAATAATGATGGCTTTAACAACAAAGAAATCGTAAATGAGGGTATAAACAAAAGTAAGTGTAGACAGGGACGGACCCGTGAGAAATGCTCCAAAATAATCCACCATTGATGTGGGATCCATGTGTTTCTGAGCTCATTAGTCGTGACCAAGAAAGCTGATTAAGGTTTGACAGCAAAATGAGGAGGAGGTTTTAAATTCTCTGAACATACAGTGGAAGTTTATGAACCTGCCATTTATGTGCCTTATTTTTTACAGCGTGCAGTCATTCTTGGATTTCATTGTGCAGGCGCTTGCATTTCTGATGACCCGTAATTTATGTTTTTCTTAGGTGGTAGCCATTAACTTTTGGAGTGACTCCACTTTGCTTCTCTAACATTGGTTTGTGATAGGCATTTTGTTTTACCAGTCTGTTTCTGTTGGCGTTCATTTACTTTTGTATGTTTTGTTTGGCTTTTAGTGTTAAAAGACTAAACTGGCTATTAATCTAATAAAGAATTGCTGAGATTTTCACTATTGTTCTATATGTTCTTACATTTTAGTTTATCATATATAAATTTGACTCGCTACTCAAATTAAATTTTATTAGCAGTGTTTCTGCCAGTTGACCTTCCTCAGGCATGTGCAAAACCTTGCTAATACATTTTTTGTAATGAATTAAGATTGAGTAGTGTGTGGGATTTAAACATTTTATATTGGACTTTTATCCAATGCACCTACAAAGGATTCAGGTGCATCAGACACTTTTTTTCTATTTAGACTGCAAAATGTGAAATGTTCCATCTTAGAGAGCTTGATTTGAAATAGGCATTTTCATCTTGCACCAATGTGGTCTGCATTTCTTCTCATTACAAATATTGCTCCATAACCAGCAGGGTTTGTGGGTGTGTTGAATTCGCCGTAAGTCTTATCGAAACATGCAGTGAAGTTATTTGGTCACTGTTTGCTCATCTTCAGACTTCAGACCGATGTTTCAGTCCAAGAAATTCATTGCATTGGTGGTTAAAATAGTGTTTTCTATTGCTGTCCACAGGAGGCACACTTGAGGAACAGCTCTAGTCCTCCTAACAGCACCGGCAGCACTGCAGACAGTGACGGATGGGAGAACCAGAGGCTGGGCTGTGACCTCTCGTCTCCAGACGAGCCCCCACCTAAAAACCGCAAAAGCTTTGCTGGATTCAAAAGACCCTCGAGTGAAGATTCAGAGCCTCAGAAGCGACCTAAGTCAGCGGGTCTTCTCCTGGAGGGTCGAACGAAGGCCGACAAGGTGAAAAAGAAGAAGAAGAAGCTGAGGAAGTATAAGGATGAGGAATTTTGTTCTTTCGCTCCATTTACTTCTCCCAGCGCTGAAGGTGAGATTGCCAATTTTGGACGTACCATCAAAGAAGAACCAGAAGATTACCTCAGCATCTCTCTACCCACCGCTGGGGTGGGTTGTGACCAGCCTACGCACACTGGCACATGTTCAAAACTTGCCTCTAATTCACCGGGCACCACAACGTGCAAAGAGGAGCCCGATATTGGCCGTCCGTGCTGGGATGATTTTAAAAGATCAGAGTCGGAGGATGTCGAGAGACCCTCACAACCTAAAGAAGAGTCCATAGTCTTTAAAGTTGAAGGTTTTCCTGGTAAAAGGACTGTGATCCGCCAGGGAAAACAGGTGGTGTTTAGAGATGAGGATGGATCGGGAGACGATGAGGACATCATGGTTGATTCAGGTCAGTATAAAGTTTCCTCTTGTCGTTTGCCACTTTTAAAAGAGCAATTGTATATATCGTATTAAAATTGCAAACACAATCCTCTTGGAGTTTGGCATTGTCAACAGTAGATCGTAATCGTATACATTGTAATACGAAGTGCCATCACAGTCGCTTCCTCTTGGAGTTTGGCATTGTCAAAAGAAGATTACGGTCATGTATATCGTCAGGGCTTGACATTTGGTCACCAGTAGCTGTAGCTAGTGGTTTTTCAAAGTTATTAGCCACTAAGTTATTATTCCACAGTTTTGACATCGATACCATGGGGAAAACTGCCATATGGTTATTTTTAAAATTATCTCATATTTTAGCATCAGGTATATTAGGCTGCTGTCAATTTAAAACCTGACGCACGGATCCATTATACTGTTACACATGCGCTTTCTTTCTTAGCTGTGTACATTCACTTAAACTTGACTACATGCATACTTGCCAAGACTAAGGAATAAGAAGTGAAAAATAACTCAATTTAATATTGAGAGGCAGCTTTATGTGCCCCCTGTGGGTGTGAGCACAAAATCTGCATGAATGAGTAAATTGATGTGCAATCCCATGTCGAAATTCAAGCCCTATAACACCAACAAATTTAATTTGGAGCAAATTAAATGAATGAGGGGAGGCGGGTTTGTGTGTCAACTCGCTGTCTGAGAGATCATGAGAGAGTGAGAAAAAAGTGCAGCTGGTACTATGCATTTATTCTGCACAAAATGATTATTGGAAGCGTTTCGGATATTTCAATATTGATATGTAACGAAAAATGAATATTTTTGACAACGTTACATTCAGTTTATTTCAGATGCCGTTTTAAAAGGCTACAACTGAAATGTATATATTATATATAAAATTCAACCTGTGACTGTTACACACCACTGCTGAATGAATGCCACTCGCATTAGGTGAGATTAATGTCTGGCCCTGTGTATTGTAATATGATTGCGATAGCAGTAGCTTCCTCTTGGAGTTTGGCATTGTCAAAAGTAGATTGCTGTTGTATAATTGCAGTTGCAATCATTTATTCTTGCAGTTTGGCATTGTTAAAAGTAGATTGCAGTAGATTGTCGTATATATGTCTGTCTCTCTCTATATATACACATACATACATACAATTATATTTAATTATAACATTTCTCTTCGCAGATGATGACTCTTGGGACCTAGTGACATGTTTCTGCATGAAGCCGTTCGCTGGGCGGGCGATGATTGAATGCAACCAGTGCAACACTTGGATCCACCTTTCATGTGCCAAAATCCGCAAGTCCAACGTCCCCGAGACGTACATCTGCCAGAGGTGCAAAGACTCAAAGTTTGACATTCGCCGCTCCAATCGCTCACGAATGGGCTCTCGAAAACACCTTCTCGACTGATGCCGCTCTTCTTGTTCGGCCCATCCACATGTACAGAAACTCATAAAAGTGTCTTTTTGGAGACGAGACTCAGTAAGTACGGAAGAGAAAGGGCTCGCTGACTTACCTGGGTCACGTTTTTCTGTTCTTGTTTTTAATATTTCTCCCCTTCCTAAATGTTTGCGTCAGGCAATCAATACTCACATGATGCATTATTAAGAGCAGATTTCCACCGTACAGACGGTTGGCGTTGCGACGGTACATGCCTGAAGGTATTACACAATTGGAGTTGTGCTGGTAAGAAGGGAATGGGGTGTCGGATCGCACTTTTTTTTAAAGAATGAAGTGGTAGCTAGAGATACCACTTTGCACCCATAGCTTTCAACAGTATGTGTATTTGTTAAAGTATATATATTATATGAAATAACTAAGATATTAGTGTTCAAGGTGTTTAGACTCCTCATTTTGTGTGGATCTTTTCTGAGACTCCCAAATGTGTATAGGCAAAGAGTTCTGTTTGTTGGATAATGTTGATTGAAGTTTTCGTCAGCAGTCACTTATGCTTTGGAGTGACGCATCAGAAACGGTTCATGCTACATTGTGGTATTTTTATATATATTTTTATTCTTAAAGAACAGGGGGACAAGCAGGTCATAGGAGACTGTATGTCGTTTTGATTTATAAAGCCTGATCACTTCTGCATTTTCTTCCCTTTTATTGAGTTTTTTGTTTGCATGTTGTAATCTTTGACTAAAAGCGTTGATATATTTTTTGTGTCTTTTTCTGCCAATAGATGTCAAATACAATAATTATGTGAATAGTTATTGCAGGTTAGGAAGGGGTAATTTTTACTGGGTGAATCTCAGAATCTTACAAAACACATCTAGTTTGCATTTCGCCCAATTTTATTTATATATATATCATCATAAATTAATACTTTTTTTAAGGAACATTTACATTCTTGTTTCTCCAAATTTCAATTTGCTTTGAGTGTTTTGCTTTTATTCCCATTATTCTCAGTGCTGATTCTTTTTGTAAACTAGTGACTAAGAAAGAAAGTAACTTTTTTTAATTTATTAAAATAAACATGATGCAATTTTTACCCAGATATTACCCAGGAGTGTTCTTGTCTGGTTCTGTGAGATTTACTGCCAAAGGGAAGAATATTTTTTTACCTGCGTATTCTGAAATCCTTACTTGGTACTAGTATTCATATTTACATTCAAAGCAGTGCTAGTATATTTGGTCGACAAATCGTTGCTCTTCTAAACTCGCTGGCGAAGCTTGTAATAGAAGGAATTATTCATGAGGGTGATTTCTTGCTAACTACTGTGACTGGTCCAGGCTGGTTATTAATCGATGAGTCGGTTTCATGTTCATAGGCATGCTCAGATACAAATGTGATTGTGTCCTATTAGATGTTCCACTCTCATCAAAAAAACTTAGGTTTGTTTCTTGAGGACATTATGTGCATTTGTTTATCTTGTGTAAGTTGGATGTCATTTTAGAATGTATTGTTCTGATTGATGAGAGAAACACTGCAGAGATAAACATCTTTAGTATGGATATTTGCAATGTAAAATGAAGACTAATAACGCTGATAGTTCATAGTTGACCGTGTCTTATTTTCTAATGAATCCATGGACAGTTTCCATGGGGATTTTTTGTTTTGTTTTGGGATGCACATTGAAACTGTATATTCTTTAAACTTATTTTTGGCACCATTTGTCTTCCCATCTAAGGACGTGCTGAGAATGTGTAATTTCCAGGCCTAGATTAAACAAGCTAGCCATTTTTTTAGCTTATTGTTTTGCCATTTATTAAGTGTTTATGGATGATGGTTCTGTACATTTTGTTTATGTTGTATGATGTTCATAATTCAGGGCAGTTTGAGCTCGCACTGTTATGCTGAGAGTACAATGATAAGAGAGAGAGGGATGTTTCTGTGAAACTTCATGTAAACTGTTGTAAATAAAGAGAGGATAATTTTAATGCCCGTTTCATACGAGTCATTCTTAATCTTCGAGGCATGGACTTAACTAGACTCCTGAAGGTGTGCTGTGTTATCTGGCACCAAGATGTCAGCAGCAGAGCCTTTAAATCCTGTGAGTTGTGTCCAAAATGAGGCCTCCATGAATCAGACTTGTTTGTTCAGCACATCCCACAGATGCTCGATTGGATTGAGATCTGGGAATTTGGAAGCCAATTAACACCTTAAACTCGCTGTGCTCCTCAAACTATTCCTGAACCATTTTTGCTTTTTGGCAGGGTGTATTATCCTGCTGAAAGAGCCACAGCCACCAGGGAATAGTTTCCATGAAAGGTTAGGTAGGTGGTACGTGTCAAAGTAACATCCACATGGATGGCAGGACCCAAGGTTTCCCAGCAGAACATTGCCCAAAGCATCACACTGCCTCCGCCAGCATGCTTTCTTCCCATAGTGCATCCTGGTGCAATGTGTTCCCCAGGTAAGAGATGCACATGCACTTAGCCAGCCAATTGATGTAAAAGGAAAAAGTGATTCATCAGACCAGGCCGCCGCCTTCCTCTCCACGTGCTTCGTGCACGTGTTCCTTCATTGGAGCACTTTTGATAGATACTGACCACTGCAGACCGGGAACACCCCACAAGAGCTGCAGTTTTGGAGATGCTCTGACCCAGTTATCCATCCATCAAAATTTGGCCCTTGTCAAACTCGCTCAAATCCTTACACTTGCCCATTTTTCCTGCTTCTGACACTTTGAGGACAATGTTCACTTGCTACCTAATATATCACACCCACTGACAGGTGCCATGATGCAGACATAATCAGTGGTATTCACTTCACCTGTCAGTGGTCATAATGTTATGCCTGACTGGTGTGTATTATATCTAAAGAAAATAAGTGTAGAGATCAGATGAAGTGTAGTTTTCATCACTTTTTATTGTTTAAATTACTCCAGGTCGATAACATTACATGAATACATTTATAAGGTTTTGCATCAGATAGGAATGCAACACTGGTTTCATTCAGAGTTGCAAAATGTGGCTTGAAAAATCCATATACATGAACATGAGCTATGTTAAAAAGTTCAGGAGACGTGCAAGGTGTAATGGACAGTACTGGATAACAAACCAAGAGAACATTAAAAGGCCCATTTTTAAATCATACCAAGACGACGCCATGGCCTATCAATTGTGCATGTATTTAACACTGACCCATTTTCACTTTTGAATGAGAAGATTATTGTTGCTATTCCAACAACAAAATGCCTTGATGTTGAAATTACTTTTTCCCTTATAGCCCAAGAGACAAAAGGTGCATCTCAAAAGATGGTTACAAATAAACCCGTTGACAAATTGCACTAATATCACAATGTAAAATTAAGACGACTAAAACAAAAGAAACATTCTTAAAAGACACAATGAATGAACAAATGAGTCGGTGGATTGTACAAGTAAGGAAAATATGAATCTTTAAATATGATTTTGAACATGGTGCTTTTATATTTGTTTAATCCTCTTCATTCAAAACGCCAAACATTATCCAAAAGGCATTTTAGTTTTATATTAGCTCAATCTAATCATCTTGCTTTCAAGGCAAATGTTCAAATGCAAAGAAAAACAATCTAAACAAATAAAAACGGCAGCCAGCAGGTCTCTTTTTCCGATGCTCTGACTATGTTAAGTACAACCGTTTACTTCATTGAGTATTTGGAGAATATACAGTGTACAACTATCGTTGATATGGAGGAACTGGTGAATCTGGTAATAATTCACCTATAAAAGTTATATGCATTAAAGAAAATTATTTAAGATTTCTTGCAAGTTCATTTAAATAACCTCCTTTAAATGTCAATATCCTGTACTGTAATACAAAAGATCTCATTTTAAGAAAATTGGACATCTTTTATTCCGATTTTATTCAGATTACAGTAATGAGAACTATTATTATCTAGAATTTACCATAATATTTTTTAGTGACATTTACCTGTAAATATAAATATTAACATAAGTTTAATCCAAATAACATTTCTACCGGAGGAAAATAAAATCATGATCGTGTGGCAGCTTCTACAGTACTGATTTTAGAGGCAGTGTGAGCCTAAGATTTCCTCTTCGTAAGCCCAGTGTACAAACATGCAAAACCGTCTGTCTAAAAAAAAGTCAATATCAGTACCATTTTATGAAACCACAGGGTGTTCAGCACTTCATTACGATTTGAACATCCTTTTTTTTGTTACAGGAGCCTTTATTGCTGTCCTATCCAGTAGATATCATCAGATAGTGTAGTATTGACACCGATTAAGACTGACACATGGAGCGATATGGTATTTGGCCACCTCCTACCACCTGAAAACAGACAGCTATCGAAGCTGCAGACGGCTTCAGGTGGTTCATCGGATGTTTTCCACCCATTGACGGCATATGTAAAGGGATTGGAGATAAACAGACAACACAAAGGTGATACACGGGTGACTACGTGGAATGAAGAGGAGCAGCCCTTCGGATCACTTGATGTCTGACTGTCCCTTTATGTTCCTTTGATGTCCACTGAGTTCATCGGTCCTTTCCTCTTATGTCTCTGAACTGATTCTATGAGCTGAATGAAAAGAGAGACACTAGCTTTGAATTTAGGGATGTCATGAGAACCGATACTTTGGTACCAACATTTTAAAATCCAGGGATTCGGCGGTACCGCCTCCCTCTCAGAAATGCGCAAATGGCTTCAAAGCATCCACATTGCTTTTGCTCTGCAAGCAAGATCGTTTTACATCACATCAATGTATAAATTCAAGCGATTTTAAACCATAAAGTACTTGCACACGTTCTGAGAGATGGTCTTCAGTCAGTGCACACACGCAAGTGTCAGATTTTCGCCAGCTTATTAGCCTACACATATATGTTCCAATATACAGTCATGTCAAAACACCTTTCTTGGCAAATATTTGCGTCGGTTATGTGAATGTTAACAGCATGTGTAATAACATATCGTCTCCGTCCATTAGGTCTTAGTGATAGCAGTCTTTAAAACCTGCTACTGGATACTATTGACTGTCTTAATTATTAGTGATAATCAAACGCCAAAAGAAAAGCTTTAATAAGGATTAGTCTATATTTAACTTATACAGTTATGACTGTTCAGAGTTATTTTAATTAATCAATTTCTGTGATATTTTTATTTGGATAATACTGTTATACCTACCTGAGGTCAAACACATTGGTGAGATTTCTTTTAAAAAAACATCTATAAAAATGTTAGTTATTTTAATTTTATTTTTTACCGTGGTATTGACTTTTGTATCTAGTGTCGTGTACTTCTGGTGGTATCAGTAACGACTACAAGATTTTTGGTATCGTGACATCCCAATTTGAATTAACCATTTTTTTGAAAAACATTCCCAGTTTTTTTCCGTAATACTCACATTGTTTAGGTATCCTAAGAGGCTCTGTGTCTCCAGACAAGACTTGGTGCATCGCACCTCGGAACTGGTACAGCAGCTTTAGGCTCTTTTCCTCCCCGACGCACGGGTCATAAAACCCCGGCAAGCCAGCCTGATTAACACAAGACAGAGCTAATTAATGTAAAGCACCTGGTGAGATTTAAGCATCGTTGATGTAAAGCACCGGTTGATGTTTTGCGTGTCTAACCTTGGATGCCTCGGTAAGAACAAGTTTAGAGTCTTTTACTAAACACTGGAGCGGGATGGTCACGTCGATGACCTCTGCTTTCTCACGTTTCTGACCATTGTCCAATACAAATTTGCCATACCAGGCATTTAGAATGATTAGACCTAGAATAAAAGCACGAGTCATTTCTAGTCATATTTAGTCCATGTTCAGTATAAGTCAAGCTGTATGGACAACAATGTGTAGCATTGTTTCATCTAGTTCCAGTTTTTGCAGTTTACTATAATGTACCAACAGTAGAAAGTGTACACTTTATAAGAAAAATTCAGCGAATTTTAGCGAATGAATGATTTTAACCAAAGAATATAATAATATATCTTAATAATCTTTTTTTAAACTGCTGAAAATAATTGTTTAAAGATTGCACAAAAAAGTAATTTCTACTGAACATATACAGTACTTTAGAACTGAACATTACTATAAAAAGATATATTACTTAAAGAAATGTCCATGACTTTTTTAGAAGTTACTTCTGAACTGATGTAAATAAGTGTTTATGAATTGTTACATCATGTCCCCTGGTATCTTTGCACATACTGTATATTTACTGGGTGTCTCAGCATAGTATAAATATCGGATACAACACATTAATGTTGGTTTAGGTTGTTTTGAAAATGAATGGAAAAGATTTTCTGTGGTAATTGCCAGTATATCACAGATGCTGTCCATAGCGCTTAACTTGTATCCATCTGAATGTATAAAAAAAAATGTATGGGCTTTCACAAACCCATTTTAGATTCCTCAGCGTCAATAATTCTCTTCACTGACTCTTGCATCAGCAAAACCTGAAAAACCAAAGACACAATAACCCAAGAAATCAACATATCTGTCCTGATAAATGGTTGTTGGTGTTGGCATGATGGAGATAGTCATTGTTGTCTATGTATTTATTTTCCTCACAGCAGCTTCAGCCTCTTGCTTCCTGCGAGCAATTTCTGAAGCAGAATCCTCCTTGTGTTTCTCCAACTCCCTGTAAACAGCCAGAGTCAGGGCCTTTCATCAGAGTCACTGAGGTAATGTAAAGACAGGGGTTTCAGGAAAATGGGCGGTTTCAGAACAGTAATTATGGATAATAACTTACTGTTCCTTCTGGGCTTGTATGTAAGGCATAATAATAAGCTTCTGGACAGCTAAGTAGATGGCCAGTGGGCCCACAGTGGCATAAAACACAGCGCTGGGTAAAATCTGGTCGGTCAGGTGGATCGGGAAGAGGTAGGTTTGACTGGCTCTGTTCAACCTGTAGAGAGAAGAAAATGACCATCATAAATAGACCAGCCATGATCAGCTTGAGTTTAGCTTGCTGTTCTACAGAGTGCTTATAAGCTTAACTCAGTGCTAACCTGATTTTGAGGGAGACTCCTTGGGGTACACCAATGCTGACGGTAGCAGCCAAAACACTGTGGCGACTGATCTTACGCTCTGCACCATATTCAACCACGGTGCCAAAGAACCCAGTCCTGTCAGATATAATGACAATGAGCTATCAGGTTAGACATAAGGAACCTCTATACCTCTATAAAGCCAGAGGTTTTTTTTTTTTTTTTTGTGCAACAATTTTTTTTTTTTTAAACAGCATTGTGAGCATATCAATCTGCTTGTCATTCGGCCATTAAGTTTCCTAAGGGTCAGGGTCCAGTTGCATGAAAGCCATTTAAGTTAAGATTAAGTTAAAACCCTAAATTCTAAGGTTAAGGGCACCCTTACTAAAGAATGGGCTCTAAGGAAAGACCTAAGGGTCATACATATTTTCCCTTAAAGGGTTAGTTCACCCAAAAATGAAATTGATGTCATTAACTCCTCACCCTAATGTCGTTCCACACCCGTAAGACCTCCGTTCATCTTCAGGACACAGTTTAAGATATTTTATATTTAGTCCGTATGGAAGTGAATGCACACTATACTGTCCATGTCCAGAAAGGGAATAAAAACATCATCAAAGTAGTCCATATGTGACATCAGTTAGTTCATTAGAATCTCTTGAAGCATCGAAAATACATTTTGGTCCAAAAATAACAAAAACTACGACTTTATTCAGCATCAGTCTTCTCTTCCGCGTTTGTGTTCAATCCTCAAATAAAGATTCAAACGGTTATGAATCAGCGGATTGATTCATGATTCGGATCGCCAGTGTCACGTGATTTCAGCAGTTTGACACGCGATCCGAATCATGAATCAATCCGCTGATTCATAACCGTTTGAATCTTTATTTGAGTTTTGAAAACAAACGCGGAAGAGAAGACAATGCTGAATTAAGTCGTAGTTTTTGTTATTTTTGGACCAAAATGTATTTTCGATGCTTCAAGAGATTCTAATGAACTAACTGATGTCACATATGGACTACTCTGATGATGTTTTTATTCCCTTTCTGGACATGGACAATATAGATATAAAATATCTTAAACTGTGTCCTGAAGATGAACGGAGGTCTTACGGGTGTGGAACGACATTAGGGTGAGGAGTTAATGACATCAATTTCCTTTTTGGGTGAACTAACCCTTTAATTACTTAAGTGTTCCTATAAAGGGATTCCAAGCTTTATAATGGTTCACAGCTCCGGGGGGTTAATAAAGTCCTTCTGAAGTGAATTGATTGGTTTTTGTAAGAAAAATATAAATATTTAACACGTTATAAAGTAAAATACTTTCCACCTTTAGTATTTAACTTCTGCAGAAAGTGTAACGCCTCTCGCAGTTCAAAATGCTTACACTACATGCAGCGCCATCATCGTGCCAGTTAGGCTTTTTTGCGTAAGTTGAATATGGAAGGTGGTGTGCCGGAAGCTATATATTTTACTTTATAGCTTGTTAAGTCGTGACGTAAGGAACGCCGTTTCTGGGTCCAAGCCTCAACTCGTTTCACTTGAGAATGCCATTGACGCCCGTTTATGAGCGCGATTTATTCATATTAAACATCAAACGTTTAAAAAAGTTTAAGATTTTAAATACTTACAGTCTACACAACAGTCTCTGTGCTCACAGCGTCACATACATTAATATTTTAACGATTTAAAAAAGATAAATCACTGTCTGGCCATCTGGAATTTTGGTATGGAGAAAAAGGTTATGATTATAGCTTTTTTTGTAGTATTACACCACATTGTGTGTGTATATTAGCACGGTTTGTAGTTTTTCTTGTGGTATAAGAGAGCGTTTGGACCCGGAAGCGCTGCCGCGTGACGTCAGCCTTAACAACCGGATAGCTTGTTAAATATGGATATTTCTTAACCCGCCTCCAGAGCCGTGTGGATTACTTTTATAATGGATGGATGCACTTTTTTGGGCTTCAAATTTTGACTGCCATTATAAAGCTTTGAAGAGCCGTTTTAATATAACTCCGGTTTTATTCTTCTAAAAGAAGAAAGTCAAATAAACCTAATGGATGACCTCAGGGTGAGTAAACCCTTTCGTTTTTGGGTGAATTATCCCTTTAAGTGGCGTGGCATGATTTTGAGCACCCTCTGGTGTCGTAGCTGGTTGCAACCGGTGTGCATGCACACACTCAGGAACAATGTGCTAAAATTTTAGGACACACTGTGTTGTCTGCCAGACCCCATCTAATAATCTCCATAACTCGAATAATATAGTATAGCTGTATAATTTAGTAAATATTAAACTTGCTTAAAAGTCAGTGATCCGCTATGTTTTCTTTATTGTGGAAGATTTTGTAACTAATGCAACTGCACTCCATTGCCATTTTTTTTTGTTGCCTGAAACTATCCAAAAAAAGCATAGTATAAACACTTGGGTAAGGATGACGTTTAAGATGTTTGTTGCAATGCTCTAAAATAAATTCCTTGCTTCAGGGATTTTTTCCCCATCAGGGGTACTTTTAAGTCAAATGACTTAGATTTGACTTTTAATTTAAGATAAATGTTTCATGCTACCAGGGGCTACTTCATGTGTCACACTTGTGATCAATGAGCATAATACTGTTAATACATAAATAATACCACCTCTACTTTAAGTTCTTTCACCACTTATTCAACAATTTGTAAAAAACTAAAATTGTAATAATATTCCACAATACTGTTTCACTGTATTTTAGATCAAATAAATGCAGCCATGGGAAGCTGAGGAGACTTTTTCAAAAATATTTGAATGGTAGTGTATATACTAGATTGCCCATCTCTATTGAAAGACACAGATACAACACATACTTGATGGAACCTTTGACCTTGGTCTGGTCTTCATCCTGGAATTTGTACTGGTAGCTCATCATCAGGTAGGAATGAGGAACGCCCAGCTGAGGAACAGAAGTAAGAACAGATGAACTGCATTCCTATTGTATTAGCTTTGTTTTGAATGAAACCAATTGCCATCGTCAATGTACCCCTGTGAGGGCTTCACCTGCAGGGCCAGGGTGAAGTGGCTTGTTTTAGTGTCCCTGACGATGCTGGTGGTCATGGCAGACTGGCTTCCCCAGCGCCACTGCAGGTAGCCCATAGTGTTCTGGTCTAGGTGGCGGGCCATCATTGTAGAAGCAGTGGGCCGCACGCCACGCGAGGAGAACTGCAATCCCCATTGGGCAGTCACAAAGCTACATGGCACAATTCATATGAGATTCCCAGAAATTAGAAACACAAATCAGACTACACTCACCATACAGACAGACACTTACCATCGTGCAGTTACATTGCGGAATACTTTCATTCCAAATAAAGGTCCTCTAACGTCCCCTGCACCAAACTCCAGCTGAAGACACACACAAACAAGAACATCAGAACCAGACCACCACAAAACCTGGAGGTGTGTTGGAATGAGTCCCACCTCTCCCCAGCCCCTTGTTGAGGTCACACGCCGCACACAAAGGTTTATATTTCCTCCACCATTGCCATTATGCGTAGACAGGGATCCAGAGAGGACAGCGGTATCTGAAGTGGTTAGGGGCGCCTGCCAAACATAAACTTGCATGACTATAGAGCACAAGAGAGATGGCAACATCATGAAATGCTCAATTGTCCCTACTGACCTCAATGGATTGGGAAATGTGCATCCTGTTGATCTCAATATGGGGAAAACCTCCTCCTGGTACATCCTCAAAGTCCTCCTCATATCGGTCGAAGAGGTCTGTTGCATCTATGCCAACACTTATTGTCCCCTGAATGAAAACAGACAAATAATGAGTAAACCTCATACAGATTTATAAATCAAATTTAAGACTATATGGTTATCCATATAGAAAAAAGGTGCTGAAGTAAGTTAGCAAACTGACAATAAAATTCCCCCATTGGCTTTTGGATTATTGCAGAAAAAAAAGTTTATGATACTTACATGTTTTGTGAACACAATTTTTATGATTTTGAAGCTTATATATATATATATGTGTATATATATAAGTTTGAGTCAGAAAAATGTGCAAGAGTGTGGTTTAAACACACAAATGAGGCTTTGAAAATGGACTAGTGAGTACTGTAGTTTATGGTTTACTTTTAATGTCTTTTTAGAATGACTTTTGTTATACCAATTAGGATATTCAAGAATTGTTATGCTCTTAAATCTGATGAAACTAGACTTTTTAAAGACCTATGGGTGCCCTGTGTTTGATAACTTACAATGATACATACGTACATGCACGTATCCCAAAAACAAAATTCAACAATCAAGAAAAGATTTGACTGATATTATTTGGCTTCAATTTTTAGAAGAACCCAAGAAACGGGCTTATTATATCTTGGAGCACAACAAAACTGGAATGTTCAGTGAAATCAAACTGCATTTTGGGATATAAAAACCATCATTATCTCCCGCTGTGATTCTAGTCTGGAACGTCCACCTTAGGGTTCGTTCTCTGCTGGAGTCTCCTCTCATCTCTCTCCTTCTGCAAACGTTCATATTCCTCCCTGATCTCGGCAGGGGTTCTCTTCCTCTCCACCACCTAAAGTTATCAGGGATCAAGCAAACAGACGTGTCATTAGTATCACATGCACCACGGTATCGCACAGTAATACAAATATTAGTTATAAAAAACAAAACTAACCTCCCAACCTTCCACCTCCAGGCCTTTCTTCCCAAATATGTCATATATGGCTCGGGATTGTGGGTCACTGAGAACTAAGCGGAGGTTAAATAATGAAAGTCAAATAAAAATGTCGATTCATAATTTAATTATTTGGACTACACTTATAGTTTTCACACTACACTAAGTATTCAGTGATTACGTTTTTTATTTGTCACAAACATTTTTGTAAATTAAATATTTTATTAACATTATTCACTCTCATGTTATTTTAAATCCGGATGGCTTTCCTTCTTTGTCCTCACTATGAACTTTCCTTGTATGGAAAAGGTATTTCAATATTTTAATAACCCTGTAATGCCTGACAAATGAAGTAAAAATCTGATTTTCCGTTTTTTGGAAGTGTTTTGAAACTGTGTTTTATGTTTTGTATCATACTCATATATGATCTAGAAGAATATTTGAGGGGGAAAAAAGATTATCATCTTATAAGATTATGTTTATTTATATATATATATATATATATATATATATATATATATATATATATATATATATATATATATATATATATATATATAATATATATATATATATATATATATATATTTCACAGCAATTAAACATGAACCACAACCTGTGGGGAGGTTTTTGCAATTATAGTAAAAGTCCTTTTACTAACTAAAAAAGTAGGAACTGTTAATCAGATAGAAGAATGCATGCAGTTAATTGCCTACAACAGTTTTTTTAGGTTTTTTAAAAGTTTTTTTTTTTTTTAGCAAAGTTCTGTTTATCATAATTGAGAGGCCTTTAAATTATTGTTTCGAATATGATACAATAGGCTTTATAGGGTTAATTTGCCCATTTGTGTTTCACAAAAACAAAAAAACAAATACAGCAGCATACATTGAAGTGGGTGAGTAAAATGATGACAGACCTTTCATGTTTGTATGAATTATTCCTCTAATCTGTGATTTGATTGTTCATAATAGTGCTGGGGACAGCTATGATAATTACCCTCATATGCCTGGTGTACACAGGTGAACAGTTGTTCGGCCTGCCTCTTCAGCTCAGGGTCTCTGTGCTTGTCAGGGTGGTAGAGCATACACATACGCCTGTACGACGCCTTCAACTCTTCCGGAGTAGCCTGTGGACCGTAAGATAGATAAATACTAGATAACAGACAGACACATCAATGGAATAGGATATTATCAAGCAACGTGAACATCCATTTTGAATATTGGGATAGTTCACACTAATATTTGTTCCAAAACCTGTATGGATTTCTTTCATCCGCTGAACACAAATATTTAATAAAGTTTGAAATATGGATATTTTTCTTACAAAAACCCATTGATTCGCATCAGAAAGCCTTTATTAACCTCCAGAGCCGTGTGAAGTAGCCTACGTTTATGACGGATGGATGTGTTTTTTGAGCTTCAAAATCAATGGACCCCGACACTGCCATTATAAAGCTTAGAAGTGTCAGGATTTTATTAATATAAGTCTGATTGTGTTCATCTTCATTGGAAAGAAGAATATCATATACACCTAGGATAGCTTGAGAGTGAGTAAATCATGGGCTAATAAATCTACTTTAAGGGTGAGTAAATTACAGAATTTCCAGTTTTAGGTGAACTATCCCTTTAAATTCATTGATTTGGCCACACCTTGATAACAGGCTTCTGATTGGTTATGCTGCCCAGGTAAGACTTGGCGTTGGCGCGCTTTTGCATTTAAACTGAAAAACGCGAACGAACCTTTCCGTTAAGTTACAGAGTTTGAGGCAATATAGCTTCCGGGGATTATCGGTCGAGCAGAAGAGCGAGCAGTTTTATTATTAATATTATGGTAGGTAAGTTAGGCGGCCCATAATAGTAATTATACATTGCAAGGTTTGATTGAGCCTTTTAATTGGGTTATTTTTGCAGAGTGTTATTGTTGTTGTTGTTGTTTTTTAAATGTCAATAGCGAACGCGCTGTTCTGCGATAAGCTCTACTCATTCATGCGCCATTTACATAAGTAGCACGAACATGCGAAATAATAATAAACATCACCCTAATGGCTGACATGCCAATTTGACAGCTGACAGATACTGCTAGAAAGGTGTCCAAACATGAAACGCCAGGTCAATGAGTACAGGTCCAATCCAACCGGCATATTCTAGTATACGATGACAGCTGTATGAATATATCTCTAATAGGACAGTGTCACCTAATAAGACAAATTGCACGCGCCTCTTCTTTCTGTGCAGAGCAAAACAATGGAGATGACGCTTACAAACCTATCCACTTCCTTACCTCTCTCCTGACATTGAGCAGAGAATAATAATCTTCGTTATCTATTTCCAATTCAATTTCCAAGTCAGCCGCCATGTTCCCAGAGTCCCAAAACCCTCCCACCGATTCCTACTACGGCGAAGGTCTTTCTCATGAATATTAATTACGCAATGTGACGTTCGGCCAGTAGGTCGATCTGATTCGTTGAAAGACTGACGTTGGAAGGTATGGGGTTGTGAACTGCAAATGCTGCTTTAGCGAAGGCTTGACTCCCGAATATGAATTATTTTGTGCGTAAAGACGCTTTAGGAACTCGGCGAGGAAACGTAAACGAATATTATTAAACTGAGAGCCTTCGCCATAGTAAATCTGCCAATTCGCCTATGGGCTGAAGCTCAGGATTCATTTGTTCTTCTGCCCCCGTGTGTTCTGGAGAAGGAGAGTCCTTTTCAAAACATTTTATTTAGCTAATTAGCTAAGTAAAATAATTACATAAATCATTATATATATATATATATATATATATATATATATATATATATATATATATATATATATATATATATATATATATATATATATATATAAAATATTAATGTATATATTATTATATTAGTTATAATATAAATATTAAATAAAGACGATATTCATTATTATTATTAATAAAATAATTAATGAAAATAATAAAAACGAAGATATAGTTTACATATACCATGTCTCTGAACAATTTGAATACATTTTAGAGTAGATTTGTATCATTTATATTTTAGGTCTGGTCATTTTAAATGATTGTGGCACGTGAAGTAAGTAAGTTTGATAATAATATTGGTTTATGGTAATCATTTTGACTTGGCAAATTAGCTAAATCCTTAGAAGGTTTTAGGAGTAGGCTATGGATGTTACGCCGCAGATGCCATCCTCCCAAAACTACCGACATGATTTTATTTTTTATGATTCTATTGTTCATACACATTGGCAGCTATCACCACACGCTGAGTTGTTGTGCGTAAACATTTGGCTTCAGGCGGACTGTTTGTGTTCGATGAGTGGAGCTGTCCTTTCAGCACCATCTCCTTCAGCACCCGCGAGTGGACAGCGCTCAAGAACTCACGCGCCACCCCGACACGTCTCATCCAGATGTTTGTTCTTTTCTGTGGCGTCACTGCTGCCTTGCAATACAATAACCTTTTAGAGTAAACCCGTCATCGTCTCCATGCTTGCGTCCATGTCATTCTCGTTTCACAATCATCTTCAGCACGAGTGGCAGATTAACGACTCTAACATGGCTGTTAACATCTAATTATATGACACAGTGGGGCATGTTATTAGTACTTAGACTGCTGGACACGTATCTCGATTAGCAGTGTTATAAAACAGTTCAGTCACGCCGCTCGGTGGGCAGGACGGATGGGAGTCTTTCAAGCATGAATTCATAAATATTGTTTTATATAGACTTAAAATATTCTGCCTTTTTATATATGCACGTTACGGTCCTAAGGTTAAATCTGATAGTCGCATCCTTTCCAAAAAAACAAAAAACCTTATTGGTCGCTGCGTTGTAAAGGTGTCTCCTAAATAAAATCAATTCTCCAATGGCGTGGAAGGGATGGATAAAAGGGGGATATGGATTTCGCAAATTCATGAAGCATCACCGAAAGCACCATTGTCATTTATGGCACTTTGCGGCCAATAGCTAACGCGTATTCACGCACGCGCCTCCCGCCTCTCGCCCCCTCCTCTAGCCGCGTCCTCGCCGTGAACGCGCGTGGTACCCCCCCGGTCGCTAGGAGGAGGAGGAGGAGGATGTGGCGCGCGGAGGGGAAATGGCTGCCGAAAACAAGCCGGAAGGTAAGAGAGAAATAACAAGATTATTATATTTCATTTCACAGTTTTATCAGCGCTAAGCTCCAGATGATGAAGATCAGAATAGGGATGCGCGACGGAGAAAGTCAGTGACAATTTCGCTTAGCTTATGTTTGTCACGAAATGGCCAAAAAGCTGAAGCGCTGATGGGATTAGCCATCTCTGAGACGGCTATTAAAATAACGGGAACGGAGTTAGGTAATCACGGGTTACGTTCATTACGCGACTCCTTTCATCTCAGAGGTTTTTCAAAGTCACACGCATCCAAGTCAAGCCGAGCCACAGCCTTCATTAGATGAAGAGAAACATGTTTTTCTTCTAACTGAGACGCGCACATGAGCGCATCAGACGAAATGAACGCGTGAAATGACTCGCGTATGGTTTAGAGTGGGATTCCTCCACACCGCATCCACGCTCCCCGTGGGCTGACAAACAAGCGAGAGCTCCGTGAAGTCAAACGCGGTCAACTACTTCATTTTTCTTTCGCATTGAACAGGGTGACGCTTTTAACTCCATAAGCCATAAATGCAGATTTATGGTGATGCTCTAAAACGTGATTGATTTCTTTCCACCCCCACCAGAACCCCCCTTTAGTGACTGAACCCACCGACAGCTGCTCGATATGCTTCGGTCTCGTGTGGAATATTTCCCCAGAACTGTGACTGTTTGGCCGCTGCTGTTTTGAAGCTGTCAGCAGTTATTTTCATAGATAATAACACATTGAGACTGGATTGGAAAGGACACTGGGATAATTGAAGCGGAATTTTAATGAGGCAGCAAAATGAAAGGTACGTCTCTCCTCTTTCCTAAAGCGATGCTCGCAACTGAAACCAAGTTAATGTCATAGGATTAGATCGGACTGTAATTAGGACTCATTTTTACATAGTCGAACCTAAAGTTCACTTTTTTTGTATATCATTCTTCGTGGATGCTTATAATACTGTCCTTACGTCTTAATGAATTTCAATGCATTTTAAAATATATGCATTTTTTTTTAAAGGAAGGAAGACGTAAATAATTCAGATCACATTTAAGATTCACAAGACGCTCCCTCGCCTTTAAAATTCCTCGTGTTCTGTTTACTTTGATCCATCTTTTTGTTGTTGCGGGCGATCAGATAAATGGTCCGACGTCAGTTTGATTCTAAAGCATCTTGGGAAGAAAATGCTGATTGTCCTGTAATGTTGGAAAATTAGCTTTGGAGTGGCTTAAAATAACAACCACGAGTTTGTCAACATTGAATTATTTATTCAACATTTTTTTTTCCTAAATCAAATCAGACATGGAAGTTTTGGTTCATAACAGCCACATGGTGGTGCTATTGAGCTGTGTAAATCAGTAACCCCCCCTCAACCCCCCCACCATACACACATTGGAACTAAGAGTGATAACTAAGCTTGCCTATTAAAGAATTCCATCAAAGTGACGAAGTTGCCCTCAGTGATTTGGGTGAGCTCGTGGAGTGCCTGTGTGGGACGGTAGCGCGCATGTGCTGTTTCTCTAGTGAGCACTGGAACGTATAGAATTATCTTCTTGGAAGAAAGTATTAATTACGTACTACTTCGGATCTATAAGCAGTTTTCCGGTTTGTTGTTGGATACCTTCTATTTTGCTATTGCTGAGAGATGACCTGGCCAGAAAAAGGTATTACCATTCTTTATGTTTCATCGTGCACATTTATCTATGTAAGTCCAGTCAGGTAACGCTTTGCTCTTGCTCTACTTCTCAGAAAGAAAAATGTGTCATAATGTAACGTAAGTTTGGGGACAGAAAGATTCTAGGCTATTTTTACCCATTTGAGCTGCCACAGAACCGGAGAAAACATCGCCTCTTTTGACCTATACGGCCTAAAACTGTGTCACGCATTTGTATCTGACAGTCTTTGCTCTTGCCAGCTTCCTGGATCAGTTCTATTCTTTTCCTCCACACAGGAAGCATATTCTCCAGTGGTTCTTGCCAACCTGATGATGGCAGCTTACATACAGTACAAGGATGTGCCCCTCTCACTACCCCCATCAGCTTTTAGATGTGTTCAAAGTCGTGTTCTGGAATATTTCTTTGGCTAGAGAGTGCATTGGAGTCTCTCTCTCCATCCATTCAGTCAGTTGGCTCGGTGTTATTTTGCTCTCTCACATACGTGCTTCCACTCACCTGTATTGTGCTGACAACCGCAGGCTGTGTAAGCTCAATTGTACATATTTGGTTGCTCATCAAATCTCAATTTGTCTAATTTATCATAGAAGTGAAATTTCACTGTGTGGTTTAGCTTAAAATTAAGCTCCTGGGTGTTTTTGATCTGTTTGGTGATGCAAGCGGCAGCACTCTTACAAAAAAAAAAAAATACAACTGATACTAATGGCTCTTCCAAACAAATTGGATTGTGTAGAATTTATCAAGCCTCTCTGATGGTTTGTCTGCCTAAGTATGCCGTGTTCTCTGTTCCTGTATCTCGCACTTTTACTGTTTTTATCTGAAGAAGTTCTTTCGACTCAATAGACCTTTTCTAAATGATTGATCGTATGGATTGATTAGCCAATTGGAAGGAGAGGGCACAGTGTGTCCAGTTTACCAGTGATTCCGGTACTAAATCCTTGGCCATCACTGTTAAAAAGTCAATATGAACATAATGTTTACCAATGTTTAGGTGACAACAGGGGGAAATTAAAGGGCTAGTTTAGCTCTTCAGATTTCAATTCCAGTAATTTACATGCTTTTTAATTGCTTGCTTTATGTGTCCGCATCAGACTTTGCTGCCGTTTATTTAAAGGGGATAGTTAGATGAAAATGATTTACTCATCCTCATGGTGTTTGACTTTGAATTTGCACGACTTTCTTTTTGGAACATAAAAACAGATATTATGAGAAATGTTTCAATATTTGGTTACCAACATTCTTCAATCTTGGTAACCATAAAATAATTTCCTACAAGTTTGGAAAAAGATGAGGATGGGTAAGTGATGACAGATTTCAATTTTGGGTGAACTATCCCTTTAAGAAGCGTCAAATTCCATGCTAATGTTGTGCATCCATGCTCAAAAGTAGGCTTTTCCCCTGCCAACTGCGTTTAAGAATCCAGTAAGCCACAGAAATTAGTAGAAACTCATCATGTGGTATGATTCAACATGTAGATTTTGCTCCTCGCCAGCCTAGTTGATTGCACACCTACATACACATCTTGTATGCAATACGTGGATGATGGAAAAGCTCCTTTTGACTCACAAATGCAAGTGTGATGGCAGCTATTTTTCTTGAACTTGAAATAATCCTGAAATGACCTCTTGACCTCTAGTGCATGTAGAGGTCAGATGCAGAAAGGCAGAAAATGTATCGCAACATCACAATCATAAAGCACTGGGGTCATTTAGAAGGTGAGGGTAAAAGCAATGGATGACCTCTGCATGAATAGAAAGTAGAGGGCTTTGTATTTTTGTACCCACAGACCTTCTCCCCTCACTGTTCCCTCCCCCACTGTGTCCCCTATAGGACTGAAGAAAATACGTAATCCGGATCGAATGTACAGAACCGCCGTCGGTTACACCGGCCACGTTCCTCCTAAGAGTGTCAGCGATGACACAGACAACAACAGTAAGAGAGCTGGCTTCCTTTTCCACTGCATCCCTCAAAACATGACAAAGTTATGAAATGCTGTTCATCTTCTCTGCCCATTCGTTTACATACTGTATAACCTCATCCTCGCAGCTGGTATAGCTCTTCAGCAGTGTTTTTATAGTATTATCAGAGCCCAAACCAGAGAAAGATCAAATTATTACAAGACTTCAGAGTCTCTAGAGCATATGATCTAAAACCTTGCTTTCAGCACAATAATGGTTGTTTTCCTGGTGTGTTTACCAGGTTCAAGAGCTTAGCAAATTCTATCAAAGCAATTTGTAATAAGCCAACGTTCAGCTGCTAGGTAACTTTTAGTGCAGGGAGTCGGGAGGGAGAGGCCGTTCTTGGTAGATCAGCTTAAAAAAGGCCAGCGTCTCATTTTCATTCGGCTCCATTACAGATGATGTTTATTCATGCATCGCCATGCTGCTCTGGAACGAGCAGCATATTTTTGGAAGCAGCAGCTCGTTGTCATGGCTAATCAACGCACAACGCTCTTTGAGCAGAGCTCAGGCATTGGCTTGCGTGGGTGTGGATGAGGGTGTGTTCTTGTTGTGCTTCTCTCTCTCTTTTTCTCTCTCTCTCTCCAGCCGTTCTCAGTGATTTCACTGAGTGATCAAGGCTGTTTCGAAGAGACACTCACTTAATGAAGACACTCCGACATGGACACTAAGTGGCAGGAGTTCTGCTGCCCAGTTGTTGAAGGCTAACAGTGTAATTAGCAGCTGGAGGGATACACTTCTCAGCCGTCTCTGGCCATGCTGGCTCTTGGAGGCTTAAAGGGTTAGTTCACCCAAAAATGAAAATTCTGTCATTAATTCCTCACTCTCGTGTTGTTGCAAACCCGTAAGACCTTCGTTCGTCTTCAGAACACAAAGGAAGATCTTTTTGATGAAATCCGAGAGCTCTCTGACTCCTCCATAGACAGCGATTTAATTGACACTTTCAAGGCCCAGAAAGGCAGTAAAGACATTGTTAAAATAGTCCATGTGACAAAACTAACTTTATTCAACAATTTTGTTCTAGCATGTGTCAGTCTCCTATGCAGTTTACGTTGTAAAAACAGTGTAGCTCCCGCGTCATCATCACACACACACATGCTCACGTGACCGTCGGCTGCCGTAGAACTCGAAAGCGCTGCACTGTTGTGCAAGCTGTGTAGGAGACTGACACACACACAGACTAGACTAGACAAAACTGTTGAATAAAGTCTTATTTTTGTTTGTTTTTGCGCACAAAAAAAAAAAAACGTAATTAAGGTTGAACCACTGGAGTCACATGGACTATTTTAATTCAATTTCTGTCTGTCCAGAGGGCAGATATTTCTCGGATTTCATCAAAAATATCTTCATTTGTGTTCCGAAGAAGGAACTTACGGGTTTGGAGGAGTAATTAATGACAGAATTTTTATTTTTGTGAGAACTAACCCTTTAACAACGGCATGAAATCTATGCAGACGTGTTGGTAATCCATTGATTAGCCTACATGTTGATTTTGAAATGAAATGGGCCGTTGGTTCTTATAATGCAGTGGTAGCTTTGAATCCCTGGACGTGTCGGAATGTGAGGATAAAAGGAGATCCAGTTCAGACGGGCCTCTTCATGGACCCCATTTCAGCCTGATTCTTTTGCTTTGTTGAGCCAAGAAAAGCTTTGGGAGCCAACTGGGACAGAACCAGAATGTCGAAGTGAGCTAATTGGGAGGAATCCTGGTCTGCCGTTTCTCTCCTTCCCCCTTTCCTCTTCCCCAGTGTCCAGCATAGCCTTTTTTACTCCACCAGTGGAAATCCCCTGATGAGCTACACCCACTTATTAAGGCTGCCACAATGCACATCATCAAGTCTCTTTAGAATATGTTTAGATGTGCAGCTTTTTTACTTGTAGGCTTATGTGTGTTCAATTACAAAAAAGTATTTTTTTTGCTATCGCATGAATTTGCAGATTTTTATTTTCATGCATTTGCATATTTTTTTGGACAAGAGTCAATAGACTAGAAGCGGTTGGCCTCTAGAGACTAAGGGATATTCATCCCTTGACTTCAATGGAAGGATGACAGTGCGTTCATTTGCTTTCTTGTCGCAAACGCAGCATCCCATATCTTCAGTGTTTTATCAGCAAGGCTTTATTTTCAAAAAACACCCTAGCAATTAAGAGAGAAGTTGCTGCCGTACAGATCTTTTAAATTGGCTAAGATAAAATTTAATTGAGATCCTGCAAATAATGAGAGGTTTTGTTCATGTTGCAGAGATGCAAACAGTTGACTGAACTGCTCTACCAAAGAAAAGAGCCGAGAGAGACGCCGGTCTCCTGGGACACCCAGATGCGAAAGGGAGGTTATCGCAGAATCGGCCTCCTGTCTTGGAGGAGTTTGAACTCTTTGCTTGCATAACATCTCTTGTTATCAAAACAGTTGGCGGTAATTGTGCCAAGTGCTAGCGTGTCGGGCGTCCGGCGATGCTTCACTTGGCGCAGGCTTATGTCACTCTTCATAACAATCATGCCTTATCTGTGCGTGCCAGCATACATTCGGTTTACTCGTCTCAGGGAGCGAGTCACGACGGAGCCAGCGCAGCATAGCTTCCTTTTAGGTCCAGCAGGTTTAAATGAAGCTGACCTTGTTGTTTTTGGAGACCTGTGACAAAACCACACCTAGACTGAAAGGATGGTTGTTTAGCAGTCCTATCTCTCACTTTCAATGTGTCTTTTGGCTTCGGTTCTCACACCGTGTAAATGGCTTTCGTGTACCGTGCTGTTATTAACACCGGAATGAGGTCGTCTAAAGACTCAGACATTCAGTACATGATTCAAACAAGGAGCTAGTGAAGAGCATAGTGATGATGATAATATGCAATTTTTGTTACTGTGATGATGGAGAGAGAGAGGGAGAGAGAGATAGAGAGAGAGGACAGAAAACAGGACCAAATTGTTTGCCAGAACTCTAAAGTGCATTTTGTATGCATAGCTCAACTATTTATCCATTTGTATTCATACACTCATTTGCATGATTGAGTCCATGTGTATTTGAGCATTCTCATATCCTCTGTCTTGTTTATGTCTCTGAATGCCTTTGGTAGTCAGCGTTGCATGGATTTGCATGTTGGTTTTATGCGTCCAGGTGTAAGACAATGGTTCAAGCTGGCGTTTGCCTATTTGTGTGCTGTTTATAGGACCTGCTTCTGTTTTATAATTCATGTCAGAAGCATATGTTTCGTTATCACTTCATTTATCTTATGCCTCAGAATGTCTATATAATATTTGCATATTATCATTTCTGTTGACAGCACAATCATTTTTTTAAACAAAGAAAAGTCTATTATTGAAACCTATTATGTCTCTTTCTTGTGCACAGTTAATGCATTTTATAAAGATATCAATATTATACTGATTAGGCATTTGAAAGAAATACTAAATCATTATCAGTATATTTAAGCACATTCTTGAAAAAATATTCAGAAGAATTGTATTAACTTAAAACATTCTTTTCAGGAATACAATATTAACTAACGATATAGGACAACACTAATTCTTGACAAGTATTCTCTTATGTCCTTTTCAGTGTTTAAATATTGTGTGTCATTGAGCACGCTAGAAAACAATCAGACAATGTTAACAAAAAAGTATTCACATATTTGTATAGTGCGTTTTTCAATGCATATCGTTTTAAAGCAGCTTCGAAGAAAATGAATGCGTCTACAGTGATTTGTAAGAGGATTACAGAGGTGTTCAAGTTATGTATTTCAGAAATGTACATATACAAAGCGCACAGTTAGCTAACAATGTATTATTAATCAACGTAATAATTTAAGGCATAAACAATGGGCTCAGTGAAGTAAGAATTCATGTTGTTGGCAATGATTAGCGTGTAGGGTATATAACATTAAAATAGTTCTTTAGAAAATGAACTTCTTATTGTTTTTCCAGCCGTTGGATTTTAACCAGAGAAATGAATGTACAAAGAAAAAATGGCAAGTGTAGATGTAACTTTTCAAACTCAAAACACAGCTCCCACGCAGGGAGATGACAGTGACATTAATTCAGCTTTTTAATGTGTAAAAACCACAGAGAAGCTTTGCATTTTTATAATCTCCTCTCTATAAACAATCTTCATTAGCCAAATGCCAGATAGCTATCCGCCGAATGATCTATTGAATGGCACAGATGTGGCCGCTGATGGTGATGAAGGCCCGGAGCCAGTGAAGGAGCTGTAGTATTAAGCAGAACAATAGAGCAATCACTGCTTTGATTGGTATTGATCTTGGAATGGGAGGGAAGAGTGAAA